>NC_134486.1:30333993-30633993 GCF_040206685.1 Ascaphus truei
ACTGTTGGGAAAAAAATTGTTAAAGGTACCTCTCCGATTTAAAAAAAAAATTATTTATTTTTTTAAAAGGTGTCAAATCGTCTATCGAATTCCCCCGACAAAGTATTAAGAGAAACACACGTGAGGTTGTGAGTCTTGCCTCATGTTATATGATCAGAGGTGATCTGCTTAGTTTAACTGCAGACTGTAGAAATAAAAGCAAATTCAACCTCCGCCTATTAAATCACATAATTGAAGCATACATCTCATTAGTGCAAAAGGATGTGGCGCGGCTTAAAAAAAAAAATCACCCCCTGCACCACCGAAATACAGTCATTTCACCAAGCATGAGTGCGAGATACTGAATTCAATTGAAAGCAATTAGGAACTAATGATCAAACCTGTGGATAAGCGGTGGTTGTGATGAATCGATCAGACTACAGGGCAGAAATAATTTGACAGCTTTCAGAGGCCTCTAACTGTATGGTGGTACCCGACAACCCCAGTCCTGGGATTGGCGAAATTTTTTCTAGAATGATTACTTTAGCTGCTGAGGGAGGTGTAATATCTGAAAAAGAAAGACTTTTTAATTTAAAAAGACCCAATATCACCCATCTTTTACACACTGCCCAAGATACATAAAAACTTCACCAGACCACCTGGACGACCTATAGTTGCAGGAACGGACTCTGTCTTCCAACCATTGGTGGTTTTTTTTTAGATAAACGTCTGCACCCCTTAGTTACAGCCTCAGCTTCATACATTCAAAACACTACATGTTTTTTTTTAAAAACAGAGTCTTTTTCACAATTTGAGGAAGGTATGTTACTGGTTACATTAGATGTCAATCGCTTGTACACCTCCATACCGCATGATGATGGCATCGAGGCTGTATGTTTAGCCCTTAACTCGGATGGTACGTTCACACCAAAAAGGAACGAATGTTTATAATTGATTTGCTGTCAATAATCTTAAGGGAAATTTTATTTTTGTTTGAAGATACATTTGTTGTTCAAAAGCAAGGCACAGCAATGGGTTCGAATGTCGCACCCACATTTTCATGACTAGGTTTGAAATCGATTTGGTCTTTTGTCACCAGTCATTTATGGCACATGGGCGTATGTGGCTGTGATATATCAACGATATATTCCTCATATGGGGAGGTACAGAAGAGACGTTGAACGAGCTTATCAGGGTTTACATCATCAATTAGTAGAAAGAGTATTAACTTCCTGGATAGCACCATTTTCATCCAAAATGGAAAATTAGAGTCTGTTCTGTTCATTAAACCCACCGATAGAAATAACCTATTGCACGTCAGTAGTCATCATCCACCAGGAACTATTAAAGGTCTACCCTATAGTCAGTTCCTGAGAGCCAAGCGCATAATTAGCACCTCTCTGCTAATCCCGGAAAGACTAGACACCATGCAACATAAATTCTTAGAGGGGATACCCCAATTCGTTGTTATCCATACAAAGAAAAAAGCAGAAGCACACGAGAGAAGGTCTATTAGGAAGATGTCCCCCTAGGGAGAGATTATCCCGTGATTTTGCTGTCCCCTATGTTTCAACATATGGGACCTGGAGTGGGAGACTTAAAAAGATTATTCTACAACACTGGCATGTGCTTCAGTCTGATGAAAATCTTGCACCATTACTTAGTGCTAAACCTTTATTCTCATACAAGAGAGGACAGAACTTTAGAGACCGGTTAGTCAGGGCTGATATTGGAGGTATAATTAGAAATCAAATATTTATGGGTCCCCCAAAGATGGGCTGTTTCAGGTGCTGCAGCTGCAGCCATTACGGCAATATGCAGGAGGGCAACCTTTTCCATCACCCACACACAGGGAGGACGTTATTCTTCACATGCAATTCCAAAAACGTGATATATCTGATGAAATGTCCATGTGGATCAGGCTATGTGGGTGAAACCACACAACATGTCAAGGATAGGACTCGACAGCATAAAGCTGCAATCCGTAGAGGGGATGAGGATGCCCCTGTGGCGCCTCATTTCATACACTCTGGGTACAATGTTGCACAACTCCGTTATCAGGTTATTGATAGCGTGGAGAAGCATAGACGAGGGGGTAACCTTACACCCCAGCTATTACAGCCAACGTCCAAACGGATTAGGAGACTGGGAACGTTAACCCCATGGGGCATGACCAAGGAATTGGATTTAAGTGGTTTCTTTTGAGTGAGTATATAGTGATGATAGGCACTTATGAGGTTATCCCTGTGTGGTCTCTGACATGTGTATGTGTTCTGGTATCAACATGCTATTCCATCCCCTCCGCAGACCGCACAATACGGAGGCTAGACCGTTGTCCATTACCACTGAAGGGTGTTCCCGAGGTCCCTCCAATGCTTCCCATCCATATACGACATCGCATATGATCCTTCCCTGGCTTTAGTGGTTTTTACTCCCCTCTAACCTCATCCTAGGACAATTCCCTTTCAAATTAGTAAGAAATTGTTAGTTGACATCGACTGTTGTGTGGTTGTTCATTTACTTTGCCCTCTTGATCATTGCTTACCATTTTTTATGACCCTGTGGATCTCTATATATGAGACTTGCCTCCCTCCCGTAGCTTCAGACAGCTCCTCTCCTCCCCGGCTCACTGCGAGACCACGTGACGCGTCACCGCTGCAAAACACCAGAGCCTTGTAGCTCTGACCGGCCGACGCATCACAGCACGCAGTGAGCCACGTCGGAAGGAGGCAGCGGGGACAGGCAGACTAGAGGTAAGGGGCTGGTAGCCCGCGCCCACGTGGCCGCCGCCGACCGCAGCGGGTCCTCAGCCTTAGGAGCTATGACGTACGTTGCAGGGCATTGCTTTTGGCATGTTTAGAGCCCATTTTTTGCATTTTTCAGCATGCTACAAGGTGTGCACACAACTTCTGATTGTCTTTTCAGACTAAGAGTAATATCAATACGAATTCATTAGTAAATGCCTTTACTGACTTTGTACCGTCTCCAATAATAAGCTGCTTATTATTAACTGTGTTTCTCTCTCCCCTCTATGCTCTGGTGAGGCTATTCAGAAAGTATGGTGTAATGCTTCAAACAACACGGGTTACCATGGTAACCGGGAGCGCCCTCGCTCTAGATTGGCTGCAGTAGGAACTCCCTGACTCCGTATACCACTAAAAGAACATCCCCTTGGGGCGGTGCCTTTTCCAAACTCCTTACACAAGAGGGAGTTGATCCAGCTGATACAGAGCAGGGGGGGGGGGGCGGCAACGACGGCGCTCGGCAAAGCAGAGTGATTCCACCAATGAGGGCACTTGGATTTGAATGCCCCCGCCCTCCGCACCTGCCACACTAGTTTCCAAAGGATCTGATTCAGCTGTACCTGGGAGTGGTAATCAGGGCAGGGGGGCGGCAACTGCTGTGCTCGGCAGAAGAGTGGATTAACCAATGAGGGCACTCTGGTTTGGATGCCCCCGCTCTCCGCACCAGGTGCACTAATCTCAAAGGACTGATAAATTAGCAGTCTTGCTGTCAGACACCACAAGCTGCTCCAGAGACTGGTGACACGTATGAACCGATATACCATTCTTGTGTAACCCCGTTATTGTTATTGGGATTTCCCTTAGGGCGAGCAAGGTTTGAAAGTAGCATTGCCTTATTTTTTTTTCTCTAGATTGGTTCTATATGGCTACAACAGTGTCACTTACCTGAGACTATTTATATTATCACACCAGGATTTCCCGGTTAGGATTTAACTGGTTTTGATTGGACTACTGGTTGTAGCAGTGTAAGCTTATGTGGATAAGTAATATTTTCAATTAGTGTTCCTCTTTTTAGATTCCCCTGTCTATGTAAGCACAACTGCATGTTGTTCAGTTGTGTGCATGATTTTAGTACAGACGGGAGGGAGATTTGTTGTGGTATGGTATGAAGGGAAGTACCACAGGTTCATTTTCTAAGGATCTGTGGGACTGGGCCTGAGGAAGAGGCGCTCTGCCCCGAAAAGTTGCCCCCCCTTTCGCTTCATCACATTTACTCCGTCTTTGGCCGTTAGGCAGTTTATTCTCACTACCTTATTTCCCCATTACCTCCCTCCCCTCCCATCACTCCACTTTTTGGCTTGTGTATACATAGATTTTCCCTAGGATAGTGATCGCATCCTTTCTATTGTATATCCTACAGTATATTGTGTATTTAATTTCAATACAATTGATATATTTTGGCATATTCCAGTGTTTTTCGTGTTGTTCACATGGAGTGCTGGGGACTTTACCTCTGTTGCTTTATAGTTTTGGGAGGGTTAAGGGTCCCTCCTGCTGTTCCCGTGCACCAGACGTTATAAACTTTCATCTTTTTTTTGGGAGGGCTGTCAGTAACACCGTAATTTTTGAGGTGATCTGCTTAGTTTCACATGAAGTGTGTGTGGTTTTAACCCTTTGGGGTGCCAGAAGACTGGTGGCACCCCAATCACAGCCACATCATTGCTTGGGTAGCGATCGCGTGGTCCCAACCAGTCTACGGTGACCTGATTGGAAGTGGAGGAGGCTCCACACCCGATCTGATCGTGTTCACTGCTCCAGTGCTTTGGATAGGTCTCCCTCTCTCCCCACCACCTCTCTAAAACGACTGAGGCGGCAGACAAACTGCGGGTGTCCTTTTCCCCATTTTCTATAGCCAGCGTTTGCGGTCGTTGTGGGAACGGCTTTTTTACGCACCTTCGATTTTGGTTTTGTAATGCGGGTACTGGTTGAGAATGTCCAACTGTTTCCTCCAGTTAAAACCGCTTCTCCAGTAAGAAACCACTTTCCTGAGGTGGGTTGAGTTAAAGCCGTAATTAAAGCGACTCCCTTCCAGAGGCTCGGAGAATCGGGTCTGATCGAGACGGCGGAATAAATCCTATGGCAGAGAACAAAGAGGACGTCAAAATAGGAGCACGTGCCCCCCCCCTCCCACCCCCCCAAAAAAATTACTTGCTTATTCAGCCCCAAAGAGGTCAAATCATCAAGTACTTTATTTTGATTGTGTTGCTTTAAAGGACTGGATAAAGGAGACAGATATAGATAGATATACACTTACTAGTAAGTAAATAGAACTTAAAAGGTGTTATTTATTTATAAAATGTTATACCAGGAAGTACAGCTCAACCCCGTTATAACGCGATCATTTACAACACGAATCCGCTTATAACGCGATGCAAGTGTGGCTCCCAATTTTCGTATGTATGAATACTTTACAAACACGATTATTGGTATCTTAAATACTTTACTGTACAATGCATACAATGGTACATTATTTCTAATGCGATCCACTTATAACACGATGGGATTCTTTGAACCCCAAGCACAGCGTTATAAGGGGGTTGAGCTGTAATACATTGAGAGTTACCTCTCATTTTCAAGTATGTCCTGGGCACCGAGTTATGATGACAAATACATGGTTACATTAAGTGAGCAGGGTTATACATTATATATATATATATATATATAAATACATTGCATGCACAGTAAAAGATAATATATGTTATAGGCGTATGTAACAGTTATAGACCAGATTAAAATTTATTTCTCTCTCAAATAGACATGTTCTTGCTACGCTTGCGAGTGTACCAATCTTGATTTATTGTGATATTAAATGTCAACACATAACACACACACACACCTCTCCTCTTCTTTTTTCAATTACATATTCACACAAATTGTTATATATCAGCATAGGGTTGGGCGATATCCAAAGTTTCACCACAATAACGATATTAAAAAAAAATTATCGTGATTAATTTGTTAAAATAAGCCTGAAAATGTTCTAGAAAATCTAAATAAAAAAACTGATCAAAATAAATACATTTTCTTTAGATTTACTAAAACAAAAAGGGCCCTTCATTCCCAAGTCTGCACTTCACCTACACTGCTCCCATCACCCCAACATTCCCCTCGCCCCATCACGCTCACACAGAGATACTCCCTCCATTTAAAAAACATGTCATGTATTAAATGTTACAAATATATTAAACAGATGTTTCAGAATCCCGCTGCGCCCACATGTTCTGTCCCCGTGCTGCCCGAGGCTCCTCCCCCTCCTGCTGAGTCAGCGTTCAGAAGCAGGAAGGGAGAGGGACTCCGGCAGAGAGACAGCACAGCGGAAGCTTCAAAGCTGCACCTTTCACCACTGCCATCCTGTAACATTGTGATAACAGGTACTGTACTCTCCCATATCGGCAGCATGGGAGATTATGTTATCACGATATCACTGAATAGCGGTATATCGCCCAACCCTTCTTGCTTTGGCTAGGAAGGCAACTGATAAATTACATCCACATGCCAGAACATTGTGAGATCATATTATTAGAAGGATTGTGGGCACATTTCGACTGCTGCTGTTGGTCAGAAGCAGACATGATCATTCATTGGCCATCCTCATTCATTGGTCAACGTGCTGCCCTCCTTGGTTAGGAATGAAACTGAGCAGACGTGTGTGCCCAAAACAATGAGGTCATCAGTGACATCAGAATGACAGGGTGTAGCAAGTTGCAGCTTCTGCCATTTGCCTGGAGTAGCATTGGTCAAAATACTGGTCTGCCTTTAGTGAGCTAGGAAGCTGACCACAGCATTGTTTATTTATTTATAAAATATTTTACCAGGAAGTAATACATTGAGAGTTACCTCTCGTTTTCAAGTATGTCCTGGGCACAGAGTTAAGACAAATAATACATGGTTACAAATAGTTACATAAATGAACAGGGTATACATTATATACAAGACATTGCATGCACAGTTAAAGATAATAAATATTATGGGCGTATGAAACAGTTACAGACCAGATTAAAATGTGTGACAGCCTTAGATTTGAAAGAACTTAAACTGGTGGTGGATGTGAGAGTCTCTGGTAGGTTGTTCCAGTTTTGGGGTGCACGGTAAGAGTAGGAGGAACGTCCGGATACTTTGTTGAGCCTTGGGACCATGAACAGTCTTTTGGAGTCTGATCTCAGATGATAGGTGCTACATGTGGTAGGGGTGAGGAGCTTGTTCAGGTAGCTGGGTAGCTTGCCCATAAAAAATTTGAAGGCAAGACAGGAAAGATAAACTTTGTGCCTAGACTCGAATGATGACCAATCTAGTTCTTTGAGCATTTCGCAGTGATGTGTGCTATAGTTGCATTGGAGAACAAAACGACAAATTGAATTGTAGAGGGTGTCAAGTTTGCTAAGGTGGGTTTGAGGTGCCGAGCCATATACTATGTCTCCATAGTCAATAATTGGCATTAACGTCTGCTGTGCGATACGCTTTCTGACCAGGAAACTTAGGGAGAATTTGTTCCTGTAAAGTACCCCTAGTTTGGCATAGGTCTTGGTTGTCAGGGTATCAATGTGCATTCCGAATATTAAGTGGGAGTCCAACCACATGCCCCGGTATTTAAAACTAGTAACAGGAGTTAGGGTGGTGTTAGTGTTGGTTCTAATCTGGAGCTCAGTCGCTGGAAGCTTTAAAAATGTAGTCTTGGTCCCAAATACCATTGTTACAGTCTTGTCAGTGTTTAAAAACAGTTTGTTTTGGGAAATCAAGTTTTCGAGTCTCAAAAAGTCAGACTGAAGTATGTGTTCAAGGTCAGAGAGGCTATGGCTGTGTGCATATAGGATTGTGTCATCTGCATACATGTGTATTGAAGCTTCCTTACAAGCTGTGGGAAGATCATTGATGAACACTGAGAAGAGTATGGGCCCCAGAACAGAGCCTTGCGGGACGCCACAGGTGATATCCAGGGGGTTGGAGTTAGAGCCTGAGATGGACACATGTTGGGATCTACCTGATAGGTAGGACTGAAACCAGTTTAAAGCATGCTTCCCTATTCCAGAGCTCTGGAGTTTGTTAAGCAGGATAGCATGATCAACTGTATCAAAAGCCTTTGCAAAATCTAGGAATATTGCACCAGTGAGTTGACCACGTTCCATTCCTCACTGGATTTCATTGCAAACTTTTAGCAGGGTAGTTACGGTAGAGTGTTTGGGGCGAAAGCCAGATTAGAATTGGCTAGGGAAATTTGTCTTGGTATAGTAATCACTTAGTTGGGAGTGGACACATTTCTCCATGACTTTGGATAGGATTGGGAGAAGGGAGATTGGTCTGTAGTTTGAGACAGTGTTTTTGTCCCCACTTTTGAAGATTGGGACAACTCTAGCAGTTTTCCAGGTCTTAGGGATATGGCCTGCAGACAGGATAGAGTTGACTATGGAAGCAATTGGTTTGGCAATGGCTGGGGCACCAAGTCTGAGGAACCTAGAGTGCAGTAAATCAGGTCCACATTGGCTGCTTAGTTGTAATTTGAGGAGCGCTTGTGTAATCTCCTCTTCAGATACTGGGCCAAATTGAAAATTGTGGGCAGTGTTGGGAGTGGGTGGGGCTATATGGGTGCTCCCAGGATGAGATTCAGGTTTGTGGTTTGGGTTGCGTTTCATTAATAAGTTAGTGGCACACCCCACAAAGTAGTCATTGTTACGCCGATGCTCGCCACAAACCGGGACCGGACCGCGGGGCTGAGGTGGGGTTATATAATCACCGACCTGAGTCCACGCAGACTGATCCGGAGTGCGCAGTTCGTAGTCGTACATCGCAGGGTCAGGATTGGAGAAGGCAGCATCGTCGTTAATGAAGCAGGAGTTCGGCAACAGGAAATCAGGAGTGCCCCGCTTCAGCTTAGGAGCGTGAGCGCGGGGGTGGCTTCTGCGCGAGGAGCGGCCTCGGCCCATGACGCCGATCTCAGCAGGAGGAGACAGCAGGCTGGCCGAAGTTCACCGCAGGGCAGCGTCGGGAAGAACCAACGCTTCAGCGCAGAAGTCCAAGGCAGGTCACTGCAAGAGGATCGCAGCAAGCCGCAGGAAAGGAAGGGTAGCCACTGCTAGGAGGGAATGCAGCAGGTACCGGTGCTGGCAACACGCTTCAGCACAGACGTCCCGGGTAGGCCACTGCAGGAGAATAGCAGCAGGCCAGTGCTGGCATCAACGCTTCAGCACAGACGTCCAGGGCAGGCCACTGCAAGGAGATAGCAGCAGGCCGCAGGAAAGGAAGGGTAGCTACTGCTAGGAGGGAATGCAGCAGTACCAGTGCTGGCATCAACGCTTCAGCACAGACGTCCAGGATAGGCCACTACAGGAGAATAGCGGCAGGCCACAGGACAGGAAGGGTAGCTACTGCTAGGAGAGAATGCAGCAGTACCAGTGCTGGCATCAACGCTTCAGCACAGACGTCCGGGGTAGGCCACTGCAAGGAGATAGCAGCAGGCCACAGGACAGGAAGGGTAGCTACTGCTAGGAGAGAATGCAGCAGTTACCAGTGCTGGCATCAACGCTTCAGCACAGACGTCCAGGGTAGGCCACTGCAAGGAGATAGCAGCAGGCCAGTGCTGGCAACAACGCTTCAGCACAGACGTCCAGGACCAGGCCTCTGGATACTCAGGAACTTGGAAGGTAAGAACGCTAGGAGAGAGGCCTGGGGTGGTTTGTGGCAGAGACAGTAACATAGAGGTAGGAATAGCTTATGCTCGGCCCTGGTTCAGAGCCAACGCCTAGAATATAAAGGGCGGAGATCCAATCACAGGAGGAGGGTGTGTGAGAATTCCTCCAATGAAGTAGCACAGGGCAGAAGCTGCAATGAGAGGCAGCACCTGTGCCATAGATTGCCAGAGGAAGCCTGCAACTGCACAGGTCTGCAAGGCAAAAGTCAAAGCCAGTAGTGGATTCCTTACAGTACCCCCCCCTTCAGGTGAGACCTCCGGACGAACAAGATCCATCACAGATTTGGGGGACATGGAATTGTTCCTAAACCTCCTTAGGCGAGAGGTGGCGTTGAAAGCCCATAGTTTGTTGGGATTCCTTACAGTACCCCCACCACTGGGTGAAAAGCCTGGGTGAACAGGACCATTCATAGGTCTGGGAGACATTGAGTTGTTCCTGAAGTGTCTCCGGCGAGAATTAGGTCCACAATCCAGATGTACATTGGCGAGTGCCATGAAAGACAGCGGTGGTACTGCAGTTCTTGGTACATGGACAATGGGACCTGAGGGCTCCGGAATGGGAACATCGGAAGGACGGTAGCCAGGTGTCCGGTGCATAGTAATAGTCCAAGAGTACGGGACACAGGACACAGATTGTCGGACAAAAATGGCAGAGGGACCTTCAGAGAAGGCAATGTCTTTGGTGAAATCAGCACGGAGGAAGTTGCGAGAGTCTTTAGCTTCCAAGGAATTCCGGGTGGTGGTTAGCAAGGGAATGGGGCGGGAGGGTTCACTACACACTATTGCAGCGGTACTTTTGATACCAAGCAGGGTTGCTATCCCAAGCAATTTGCGAGAGTCTGTAGCAGTGTGTATGCAACTCATGGTACTGGCAGTTGAAGAAGGATCCGCTTCCTTTGGTTTGTGATCTTTAGAGAGAATCAAATCCGAAATTGTGGCCTTGGCGAAGGACATAATAAGCATGTCTATACCCATAGTGGACCCATAGAGAACAGGAACGGACGCTTCAGGTAAAGCGACGAGGTCCAGTAAGGGTGTCTTCGTCTTAGGGAGAGGCCAATTGCCATACAGATTGGGCACTTTGGGCACCGCACAGAGACCTGCGAGTAAGGAGTCTGTTTGAAAGGTGAGAAAACAGATTTTATCCAAAAAACAAGGCAGGCGGTTAAGCGGTGCATCAACCTTAGGGAAAAAAGTCTTGGGGTTAAAGCTGAGTGCCTCCAACACAGAGAAAGAAGACAGAGAACTAGAGCTTGGCTTCGGAGTGGAGGTCCCAGGTACCCAGGTCTCACATGATACTGTGGGAGAAGCAATGCAAATTGTTACTGTTTTAAACATAGGGTCTTAACATCGGTAGCTCCAGGCACCTTTTTGAGAGGTAACCCTAGTTTTGGGACAGGACAGTCAATAGCAAGTACCCCAAGTATTGTGGAAGACACAGAGAAAAATAAGTCCATTTTAAAGACGGGATCTTCTGAAAAAAGGGAACGTTCCAAATGCGATACCCCTGAGTTCGTGGTAGTAGACATACAGTCAGTAGTGGACACCCCGAATACTGTGGGCGAATCAGCGTGAAACAGTATTATTACAGGAATGGGCATCCCAGACTTAAAGTCATTTTTAATCATCCCGGAGGCTGTGGCATGATCCGTGAGAGAAACTGGGGTAAACTCTCCAACAGCCACAAGGGACATCTTGCTTGTTACAGAATTGGGTCCCTGAGAATCCCTAGTGAGGGCATCAGACTCCATGGGAGACTTAGTGACAGGGGTTTTGGAACTGATTAAAGGAATGGCAGGTATCACAGATTTACTAGGAGAAATACCTTGCAAAACAGAAATTTTAGTAAAGGTGATAGGCATCACAGATAGGGCAGACAGAAGTAAGCTAGGCAAGGTTGCTTCTATAACAGAAGATTTGGCAGCGGTAAAGCTTAACTCAGCGGCTGCTGGAGAACTTTTAACTACAATGAGAAGGGACTGCAGTTTTACAAAGTCAGGGATAAAGGGAGTCTCAAACTTGAAAGCCTGATCATTCAAAAAGAAGGGCCCTAACTTTAATGGTACTGAGGGAGCAACAGCAGATACGCTGATCTCAGAAGGGGTCACTTGGAAAGGAGAATAATATGTACTGTTCGCTTTAAACCCTAGGATTTGGGAAAAGGAGAACTCAGACAGTGCAAGTGGGGCAACCACGACTGTGCTGGCCTCTGAAGTGGGTATTTGGGAAAGAGTGTCTGGGACTTCAGAAACGACAACAGATTCCACGAAAAGGGGTCTATGCTCAGAAGCAGGGGTCTCAGCTCTCTGAGTGGCAGACGGGGTGAGTGAAATACCTAGGAGTAGGGATTCTGCGAACAGGTTTAGAGAAACAAACGGCTCCAGAATACTTTTTACTGGAGCCAGTATTATTGCCGAAAGTTCAGGGGGCATAGCCCCGAGAATTTTAGCCGAGTCAGAGGACAAAAGGGGTTGATCCTCTGAGGCTAAGGAGGTGTCCCTGACTGACGAACTAAAGGGATCTACCAAGGAAGGTTCACAGGGCTGACCTGCAGGGGTTAACATAGGAAAAACCCCAAGGGTTAAATTACTCTGTACCTGAGAATCAGAGAAATAGAAGCTAGTCTCCGAGAGTGGGGTCATAGGGGGTTCTGCCTCTTGCCCTAGGAACCTATCATTAGACTGCGGAATACTAGGGTTAGCAGTAGGAACCTCACAGAGCAGACTAGCAGGGGTTAATACAGAAAAAACCTCGGAAACAGAGCTTAGAATTTTTGGTTTAGGAAAAGAGGGCAAACAGGATTCATTCTTTGGTGCTAGGGAAGACACACTGACCTGGGTACTGCAGGGATTTACAGTGGGGAACGCATAAGCCTGACTAGCAGGGGTTAAGCCCGAAATAACCTCAGGGACAGAACTTAGGGAGGTTAACTCAGGATTAGGGAGCGTGGCAGCTTCTTCCTTAGCGGGCAGCGACAGAGAAATGGTTTGACCATTCTTAGGAGAGAGAGGTAACCCCACAGGTTTAGTAACAGGACTGGTAGCACAGAGAATCTGCCAAGCAGCAGCATAGCTGGCAAGGAGGGGATCCTGTTCTATTATGTGAGTGTCTAGTGTTGAGGAAAATACATGGAGTGTATCTTGAGACTGAGCCAACATGAGGAGGGCGCTCTGTTCTACTAGATGAATGTCCAGTGATGAGGCCAGGGCATAGATTGCCTCTTGGGCGTCGGCCAGTTCCATAGGGTTCACATTATCCCAGGTTAAAGGGGAATCAGGGGAGCGAATACATTCGGCTAGAGACTGTTTTAAGCTCAGGATACAGTAAGCCTTAATAAAGAGATCACAACGGCATTGTCTTTGCAAAGGGGTTAAACCTTCATAGGTAAACATTTCATCCATCAGGGGTATTACTTCACACAAATACTGGCCTTCATAGTGGGACTGATACGCAGGACGGGACATAACTTCAGTTGGAAAATTGCCATCCCCCGCCACGGCGCGGTCCGGTTTTAACGGGCCGAGCATACTGTTACGCCGATGCTCGCCACAAACCGGGACCGGACCGCGGGGCTGAGGTGGGGTTATATAATCACCGACCTGAGTCCACGCAGACTGATCCGGAGTGCGCAGTTCATAGTCGTACATCGCAGGGTCAGGATTGGAGAAGGCAGCATCGTCGTTAATGAAGCAGGAGTTCGGCAACAGGAAATCAGGAGTGCCCCGCTTCAGCTTAGGAGCGTGAGCGCGGGGGTGGCTTCTGCGCGAGGAGCGGCCTCGGCCCATGACGCCGATCTCAGCAGGAGGAGACAGCAGGCTGGCCGAAGTTCACCGCAGGGCAGCGTCGGGAAGAACCAACGCTTCAGCGCAGAAGTCCAAGGCAGGTCACTGCAAGAGGATCGCAGCAAGCCGCAGGAAAGGAAGGGTAGCCACTGCTAGGAGGGAATGCAGCAGGTACCGGTGCTGGCAACACGCTTCAGCACAGACGTCCCGGGTAGGCCACTGCAGGAGAATAGCAGCAGGCCAGTGCTGGCATCAACGCTTCAGCACAGACGTCCAGGGCAGGCCACTGCAAGGAGATAGCAGCAGGCCGCAGGAAAGGAAGGGTAGCTACTGCTAGGAGGGAATGCAGCAGTACCAGTGCTGGCATCAACGCTTCAGCACAGACGTCCAGGATAGGCCACTACAGGAGAATAGCGGCAGGCCACAGGACAGGAAGGGTAGCTACTGCTAGGAGAGAATGCAGCAGTACCAGTGCTGGCATCAACGCTTCAGCACAGACGTCCGGGGTAGGCCACTGCAAGGAGATAGCAGCAGGCCACAGGACAGGAAGGGTAGCTACTGCTAGGAGAGAATGCAGCAGTTACCAGTGCTGGCATCAACGCTTCAGCACAGACGTCCAGGGTAGGCCACTGCAAGGAGATAGCAGCAGGCCAGTGCTGGCAACAACGCTTCAGCACAGACGTCCAGGACCAGGCCTCTGGATACTCAGGAACTTGGAAGGTAAGAACGCTAGGAGAGAGGCCTGGGGTGGTTTGTGGCAGAGACAGTAACATAGAGGTAGGAATAGCTTATGCTCGGCCCTGGTTCAGAGCCAACGCCTAGAATATAAAGGGCGGAGATCCAATCACAGGAGGAGGGTGTGTGAGAATTCCTCCAATGAAGTAGCACAGGGCAGAAGCTGCAATGAGAGGCAGCACCTGTGCCATAGATTGCCAGAGGAAGCCTGCAACTGCACAGGTCTGCAAGGCAAAAGTCAAAGCCAGTAGTGGATTCCTTACAGTCATTGAATGCATTTGCAATGTCGGTGGGATTTGTCAGAGTAATATCCCCCTTAGTGATATTACTTGGCTGTTGATGGTTAGAAGGCTAGAATATGTTGTTGATAACCTTCCAGAAGTTAGCTGGGTTTGATGTATTCTGGAGGAGATTGTCAGAGCAATATTGTGCTTTTGCAAGCCTTGTTTGCCTTGTGCACATGTTCCGCATGCATCGGTAGTGATTGAGATCCTTGGTAGTGCCAGTTACTTTGTGGCTTTTCCACAAGGCATCCCTGAACTGGTAGAGTGCTATAAGGTCAGGTGTTACCCATGGAAGGTGGGCACCCCGTACCCTTATTCTGCGTAGTGGAGCATGGGTATCACAGAGTTTTAAGAACTCGGATTGGAAATAGTCAAGCGCAGAATCAGGGTCGGGAATTAAATCGATTCTGTGCCAAGGGCAGTTGGTAAAGTCAGCCAGAAACTGTTGTGGGTTAAAGTTTCTAAATGTTCTAGTGAGGAGAACTTTGGGGCTTGATTGGGGCGGTTTAACTTTCCTTACACTGTACACTATTGCATGGTCACAGAAAATGTCAGGAAGGATGCCAGAGGATTGGATACTGCTGGGATTTGAGGAGAGAATCCAGTCAAGCAAGGAATGGTTGTGCAATTTCAGGTTTGTCCGTGTGGGTTGGGAAATGAGTTGCGATATGTTAAGCGATTTCATTTGTGTGCGGATTTTGTGGTTTTTAGGGTCAAGACAATTGAAGTTAAAATCCCCAAGAACTAGCAGCTCCCTCTTTTCATTCAGAGTGGAAATGGAGCCAAGAAACTGGATGATATCAGTCAGGGATTGTAGAGGGGCTTTAGGGGGGCGGTAGATGCCAGTAAGCAAGATGGGCTTAGAAAAGGGGAGGCATATTCTGCCAACTAGGATTTCAAAAGAGGGTGGGCTTACAGGGCAATTTAACAGTGTAAACTGTAATGTGTCTGCAATATAGAATAACACCCCTCCTCCTCTCTTTGACCTATCTCTCCTAGAAATGGGGTTTCCCTGAATGGCAATATGTACATCAGGAGTTTTAGGGGTTAGCCATGTTTCTGTAGGAACGATGGCTTTTGGTTTATGCATAAGGCACCATGCCCTTAGTTCGTCCACTTTGGGCAGCAGACTCCGGATATTTATTGTGAGGTCATCATGGAGCAAAGGAGGCGAGTTTTCTTGTAACAAGAACATCCTGGTGACCAATGGAGGGAGAGAGATGTGAATGCAGTTCATGCTAACAAGGGCCAGTTGGGACATGTGCATGTTGTATTGGCTGAATATTCTCCTTAAAAACAAATGGGTTTGTTTTGTTTTTTTAACACACACACACACACACACACACACACACACACACACTTTAGCCCCCCACCACTCCTTCACACACAGTCCCCATTCAAACACCCATGCACAGTCCAGCCACATCACTCCCACTCACCCACTTTCCCAACCCAGTCTGACCTGTAAGTGTCTGGCCAAAAACATCTGGTTTGTCAGAAATCTGCCCGGACGGTGTCACAGACCCTTAAAAAGGCTGTGTGGATAAAACTGGACATCTGGTAACCCTACCTTGGCACAACAAACTCTAGAGAAGGCAGCATCTGATCCATATGAGCCGGGTGTGTACGGAGCAGCTGCCAGAACAGTCAGACGCGTAGAGCACAGACATATGGTCTTACTGTCAGGAATCAGGGCACACGCCGCCCTCTGCGCTGCCATTCCCTACATGTTACGCGGGCTGCAGTCTCCTCTGCCCCTGCTCTGCATCGCGGGCCATTCCTCCGCCCCCCGCGGCTCTCACGCACGCCGCCGACGCTACTGCTGGACACGCGCCTGCTTCCATTACAGGGCGGGTGCCTTTCAACTTAATTTATTCACTGCACCGGCCATGTAGCTCCGCCCCCCGGGCGTCCCAGCTCCCAGGCTCACGACCTTCTACTGTTCACCCATGGGCGTCCGCAGAATTTTTTTCAGGGGGGGGGAATAATTTTAACGGCCAGTGCCCGGCGTGAAAGTGGTGGTGAGTGCACCGTGGCGAGCGAGCCCGACCACCCTCCCCCCCCCCCCGAGAAAATTTTGGGGAAAAAGTGGGCAAATGGTGCATTTTCAAGCAAATTTGAGAAAGCTTGAAGGTTAATAAAGCAATATTAAATATTAAAAAAAACACCATTGCATGCAGTTGCACCACATTATTCATACACACACTCTCCCCCCCCTCTGCATCTCCCATCTCTCTCCTCCCCTGCATCTCCCATCTCTCTCCCCCCCCTCTGCATCTCCCATCTCTCTCCCCCCTGCATCTCCCATCTCTCCCCCCCTCTGCATCTCCCATCTCTCTCCCCCCCCTCTGCATCTCCCATCTCTCTCCCCCCTGCATCTCCCATCTCTCCCCCCCCTCTGCATCTCCCATCTCTCCCTCCCCCTCTGCATCTCCCATCTCTCCCCCCCTGCATCTCCCATCTCTCCCCCCCCTCTGCATCTCCCATCTCTCCCCCCCCCCTGCATCTCCCATCTCTCCCCCCGCCCCCCCCCCTGCATCTCCCATCTCTCCCCCCCCTGCATCTCCCATCTCTCCCCCCCTGCATCTCCCCATCTCTCCCCCCCCTGCATCTCCCATCTCTCCCCCCCCCTCTGCATCTCCCATCTCTCCCCCCCCTGCATCTCCCATCTCTCCCCCCCCATGCATCTCCCATCTCACCCCCCCCCCTGCATCTCCCATCTCTCAATCTCCCTCGCCCCCCCCCAAGCTTCTTTGCCCCCCCAACCTCCCCCCACCCCCAATCTCCCTCGCCCCCCCCCCCCCCCCAAGCTTCTTTGCCAAATTGCCCCCCCAATCTCAGTCTCTCCCCCGCATCTCCATGCCATCTCTCCCTGGTCCCACGTGTCCCACTCCCTACCTTATGCGATAATGCGGCCACACTGCCGTCTGCCGGGGTGCAGGAGGGAGCAGGGCCAGAGGGAGAGTCTGGGTGCCGGTCCGGATGGGGAGTTCCAGCGGTCAGCGCGGGAGAGCACGTGGCGGCCCCCACCCCTGCGTGACTGCTGCAGCTAGCCCCGCCTCCCATCCAATCCCGGGCCGCGGCTCAGCTGCCTCTTCCTCCCTCAGCATATTTTATTAAATTAATGCTGCGACTGCGAGGATCCAGGGGGGGCAAGCGCCCCCCCCTTGCCCCCCCCTGCGGACGCCCATGTGTTCACCTGCTGCAAACCAGGCCATTAACCCCTGTCCTATCACTAAGGGCTCCTGGGCGCGCCTCTGCTCTGCCCCTTCCTCCGATTGGTCCTCCTCACTTTATTACCTCTGTGATTCCTCTCCAACCTCGCTCTGCATAGTTCGTCTGCCTAGTGCTGTTGGATACTGTGCCCAGCTCTCTCTCTGTTTCAGCTCTGTTACCGAACCGGCTTGTCTTCCTAACCACTCTGGCTCTACGACCCCGGCTTCCACTTGACCACGCTTACCTCTCGGACCCCTCGAACTCGGCACTTGGATCTACTACCCGGAACTCTGTTACCCTCGACCCTTGGCTTCGGACTCTACTACGGTACCTTCTCTACGCCCGGATCTGGCAAGTAACACTATCTACCCTGGTACCCCTGGCCTTGGCCACGCTACCCAATCCACACACCGGGCACGCTCTCACTACTGCGGGTGCTTGGTTACTCACTCTCCACCTCTATATTGGGGGTTAGTCTGGTCTGCGGGCAGAACAGCGTGACACTTACCCTCAAGAATCCTTCAGGCTAAAGAGCTGAACAAGGTTTTGTGAGACCTTCTGGTCGAAGATGCAAGACCAGTGGTTCGAATAGCCTTTGGGCTGAAGAACCAGTGGCTTGCAGATTGCTTGCCCTCAACTGTCCACAAGTCTTAAGATCGGATGGACTGATTCTCAGAGACGGGTACCAAGCACCCAAGGACACTAGAATTTGGGCTCCATGAAAATAATAACAGCGCAGAGCAGGAGAACTCTGTGCTGCCCAGCTGATCTGCGGGTCCCATTATGATCCTTCTTATTTATTACCCCTCTTAACTAAACAATAGTAGCACCAAGTCACCGTAAACATTATATCAATAAATGTACAATGTATCAATGATTGTGTGAGTATTCGCCATTGTGGCGGTTCTGTCCCTTCACCCTTACCCGCTCGTCTGGTTCCTGTGGCACTCAAGAAGGGCAACCTAACGGTGGTACTCACGCGCGGGCACTGCGCGGGTCCCGTCGGTCTCCGCTGTTCCTGGGTCCAGGGTGCGCTCTCTGGCATTGACACGCGACGCATGGTCTCCACGGAGGTCTGCGGTCCCTGCCTCTCATTCCCGTCCTGATGTCAGAGCTACACGGCGCAACAACACTCCGCGCTCCTCCTCTGTCTCTGCGGGTCTCGCCTCCAGTCTCCGCCCATGTACTGGCGCGGGTGTCGTGGCGCACTGATGTCGCGTGACCGGGTCGCCAGCGTGATGCGTGGGCACTCTGACGCGGTCTCAAATCGGCTGTGTAATAGGACGCACCTGTCCCAGACTCATCTGAACTTATGCAGTTGGGAGTCACTACGCTCTATCGCTCTAATAAGCAACGCCGCATAGACGCTGGATTTTGTCTGTATTGTGGGGGTCCTGGACATTTCGCTTTCTCTTGCAACAACAAGGTGGGAAAAGCAAGGTTCCCATGAGGCCTAGTGGAGTCTCATTGGGAACGATTTCTTTATCCCCTATAGCTACTTCCAATCTCACAAGGATCCTTGTGCCCATCTCCTTGTCCGGTAAGGGATTTTCTGTATCCACATTGGACTTTCTTGATTCGGGTTCCGGGGGCATCTTTATTGATCAGAGCTTTGCAGAGAACCACAGATATTCCTCTAGTGTGCAAGAAGAACCCTATCGCCTTGTAGGCTATTGATGGTAGACCGCTTCAGCCTGCGTTCATCTCTTTGGAGACCCAGAATATTCAGCTAAGGTCTGTAAATAACCATGTGGAAGATATTTATTTGAATGCCATTCACACTCCTATTGCAGTAATCTTGGGCCTACCCTGGCTACAAATCCATAATCCGCAGATTGATTGAACAAGGAACCTATTCAGTGGAGTTCGCACGGCGTTCAAAATTGTCTTGTGGGCTCAAGTAGCGTTTGTGCAACTACCGTATCAGAAGACAAGGAAAGGGTACAATTGCCGGAGGAATATATCAACTTCAAGGGTGTCTTTGACAAAGTCAAGTCTGAAATACTTCCTCCACCTTAAGAAAGAGCGCGCAGCTCGAAACGCGTTGGTGGGGGCCTTAGGGCTCGTTTTTGTAACCTATGCACTGATCCATTAAAACTTTTTCATTTTGGGACCTACTCTCTAGTAGTTTTTTCTACTGTTCCAGTAGTGCTCCAATTCTCCTTCACTTGTTCTATTGGATCCTGCGGAATACCGGAAGCACACGCCTGTGGAGGCACATCTCACCGGAGACCTGCCAATGTGAGTTATTCTACTCCTTTACACCCAAATGTTATCCACATCGATGCCTATATGCCTGGACACTAGCATGTGAGAGTTCTCACTATTCAAGAGGTGGAACTCTATCCAGTTAAATCGATACATAGTGGATTTGGTGTAGTCATCATTTGATGGTTGGTCTCATTATTTATGTGGGATACTTCAAGGATACATTATACAGCATTTATTTCACTACGAGCTAATATAGCCACTGTGTTGAGCACCATACAGCTTTTGTTTTTCTTGAAATACTTCCTCCACATCGTCCCTACGATTGCCCTATTGAATTGCTTCCAGGTACTTCACAGCCTAGAGGAGCCTCGTATTCTTTGTCTATGCCTGAAACTAAAGCCATGAAAGAATATATTGCTGAGAAACTTCTGAGGGGGTTCATCCGCAAATCCACATCTCCCGCTGGGGCCGGGTTTTTCTTTGTAAAGAAAAAAGATGGGACCCTGCGGCCTTGTATTGATTATCGAAGCCTCAACAAAATTACTATCCTCTTCCTCTCATATCCGAACTTTTTGATCGTCTTCAAGGAGCTAAAATCTTTTCTAAATTGGATCTCTGGGGTGCGTATAACCTTATCAGAATCCGTCAAGGCGACAAGTGGAAAACTGCATTCAATACCCGAGACGGACACTACGAGTACTTGGTCATGCCTTTTGGCCTCTGTAATGCCCCAGCTGTATTCCAAGATTTTGTCAATGAGATATTCAGGGATCTTCTCAACTCGTTTGCAATTGTTTACTTGGGCGATATTCTGATCTTTTCTAAGTCTGTACAGGAACATGTAGGACACCACAAACAAGTACTGCTTCGTCTACGAGAGAACCATTTATTCGCTAAACTTGAAAAGTGTCACTTTCAATCTTCTACAGTTTTCTTAGGATACATCATTTCGGATTCCGGCCTTACGATGGTCCTTGCCAAGAGCAAAGCAGTTCTGGACTGGCCTCAACACACCACGCTCAAGGCTATACAGCGTTTCCTGGGGTTTTCCAATTATTATCGCAGATTCATTCAGAATTTCTCTTCTTTAGTAGCTCCCCTGACGGCTACTACCAAAAAAGGAGCAGATCCTCATCTTGGTCTTCTGCTGCAGTCAAGTGTTTTGATCTCTTAAAAAAAGTGTTCATATCCACCCCGGTTCTGGTTCATCTTGATCCTAAGCTCCCCTTTACCCTCGAGGTGGATGCATCCAACGTCGGTGTAGGCGCTGTTCTTTCCCAGAGAAAAAAATCCTCAAGCCAGGTTGCATCCTTGTGCTTTATCTCCCCCCAAAAATTCTGCAGCTGAACGTAACTATGATATTGATAATCGTGAACTTTTGGCCATGAAACTTGCATTGGAAGAATGGGACACCTTTTAGAAGGAACAGAGATGCCTATAACCATTCTTACGGATCACAAGAATTTGTTGTAAAAATTGAGCCATTTCTGAAATATATTTTCCGGATCCCATATTCATCTTGGCTTGGGTAGAGCAGGACCAAGGGGTTAATTCAATATACACTGAAGCGGCCGATCCCATATAGTAGTTATTAGCAAGCTCTGCCTTTGGAAATCTCATTTACACCGGGTGTTCATTCCATTTACTGCATTATACAGCCTGTCACATTCGTGCCATTTTCTGATTTACGGATGTCCATTTTTCTACGTCATATCTTTTGTCAATTCCATTTTCTGCAACAAATTAGGATCTTTTCATGTATTAAATTACATCTTATGTGCGATCCATTGAATGCATCATCTCATTTTCTTTCTATTTTCTGTATTATTTACGGATGTTCAATCCATTACACCCTACCCTATATTCATTTAAATTGCCCACATTATACCTTATGTTAATGTCATTCACGGCATTACAGATTACGGTCGTTTGTTTCTCTTTAATATTTACTGACGTACGTTCCATTTCATTCATTGTGTTCAATCCATTTCCTGCAATATATCCGGTGTTCATTCAATTTCATCAATTATATTCTTATGTTACGTTCCTTTTTCTCCGTTAGAGTGTCACAGCCAAATGCCTAAACAGGACAGGGTGAGACTAGATACATTGATCTACAGTTAGTATTTTTTTTATCTAAGCCAAAGCAACGCCTAAGTGCTCCTTCCCAGGGGTGCTCAACTCCAGTCCTCAAGCCCCCATAACAGGTCAGGTTTTCAGGATATCCCAGCTTCAGCACAGGTGGCTCAGTCGAAGACTAAGCCTTTGATTGAGCCACCTGTGCTGAAGCTGGGATAGCCTAAAAAATTTACGTTTTTGGCTTGAGGACTGGAGTTGAACCCCCCTTTTATATGCATATTTATATTAAATTGTTGGAGATATTTATTTTATAGTTTGGTCATTATATTTGAGTTTTTCCCCTCCAATTATCTAGCGAGGAAATATGGGAGGTGCAATAGTCTGGCACACAGCGCTGCGTCTCCATGCCAGGGAAGCTCGGAGCTCACTTCTTTATTAGTATTGTGAATTGTATCCATGCAATTAAATGCATTTAATACTGTGTCAAATGTTAATATTGTGGGGGGGGGGGGGGGGGAGTTTCCTGAGACCCAATCAGCTCTCGCAGAACAAAAAACAGTTCTCCCTTCCAAACACAGATTTCGGGGTTGCATCATTTTGGGAGAAGGCAAAGAAATCACATGAGCCGGATCTGCAAACAGTGATGATCTTAAACCTGGGAACATAGGGGGGTCTGAGAGAGGCGCACAGGGGCAGGAGATGGAGTGCGGAATGCGACAAGTGGACGCGGCCGTTTCATCAAAGACTTTAATCAGCCGCGGGACACTTCTTCTCCGTCGCCTTTTCGACCCCATGGTAGTTAATTAACATTCGGATAAGGGCAGCGGGCTAAGGTTTTTAGGGTAACGGGTTTTTTAGGTAAGGGGTTTTTAGAGTAAGGGGGCCAGGTAAGGTTTTTAGGGTAAAGGGACAATGGTGGAGTTTGTAGGGTACAGGGAATGGGGTTTTTAAGGGTAAGAGCCAAGATTAGGGCCTTACCCTGGCAGTGAAGCAGCCAGCAACGAGATGTCCCTGCGGTGAGATGAGTGGCAGATAAACGTCGGAGGCGAATTGGTCGCAGCAAAACGGCCTCGACCAAACGCCCTAGACCGCTTGCTTGATCAGCGCGGGGACATGTGTAACGGCACCTGCCTAAAGCTGGCTCAGCGCCCGCGGCGGGGGCTACTTGATGTCAAGAGTAAACCCCTCGGCCCCTTAACCACCCAATCCCCAACGGGATGGAAGTGGAGTTCTCTTCCTCCGTTTCTATTCCTCAAAGATCACGATCAGTCTCCCCTACAAAAACGAGCAGTTCTAGCACGACACAGCCAGGGTTTACACAGCCGCCACCCTTAGGCACATACCTGATGCCGGGCGCCTCCTTTAGCGTGAAATGATGCTGCAACGTCACATGGTAACGCATTGCAACACCGTGTGATGTCCCGCTGCCGTGACAACGTGACGCCATGTGACATCGCAGCGTCATTTGACGCTGAAGGACGAGGGCGGCGCTGCAGGATCTCCCATCAGCCCAGAACAGCATGCTGTCTTTTAGTACCAGCAGCCATCTTGAGCAGTCATCTCTCCTATCCTGGTAAAGTTACTGAATTTTACCTATCCCTATATCTTGCATTTAGCCCACTTCCCTCATAGCTCCCCTCCCCCTCCATTGCTCTCATGTCCCAGTTTTCCCTCAGTACGTTTCCCCCCTTTTTAATTGTATGTTGTTGCCTCAAATAAAACACTTTAGCAAGCAAGAAGGTTCCCTTGCTTGATATATGGGATGGAGTTAACCTGCCTGTCCCTACGCGTCTATCAGGGTGTGCATGGGCCAGAGCCCTGTATATACAGTACAACAGTAACCATCAAAGCCCTAGGCGTGTATAGAAATAACTAGCACACGGAAAGAAAGAAAAAAAAAAAATCTACTGACTAGAGGAAAAATATCCACAAAGGAAAGGGCTGTACAAGGTAAAAACTAATAAATCACAAAAAGGACACTACAGCCACAAAAAATAAAATAAAAATGTGAAGGGGAAACAACTACCACTATTAATAACCATACAATATGGAAAAACAAGATAAACAACACTTAAAATCAAACCACAAAGTAAACAACTATATGCAAGGCCCCCCTTACCCATTTCATGTTGTATATTGTTGTTAACTTTGATATGGAGTGTTGTTTATCCTGTCTGGGTCGCCCTATTACAGGATCTGGATGCGAGTGACGCCACATTTCGGTATGACCCAACTAACATAGTGCCAAGTCCCCTTATTTCCGATCACGGACTTTCGTGGATATGCGTGGTTATGATAACGCCTCACTTGCATCTCACTATCACGAACGTCCGTTGCCGTTAACGTGGTGCTCTTTACGGGAGGTAACGGGGCCTAACGTGATGTTATTGCCCTTAGATGATGCCACGTTAGTCTTAACATGACGTAGTAAATCAATAACAGCGCCTGGGTTAGAAAAATCAGGAGACACAGCAATGGGGGCCACAAACGGATAACGGTGACCACGTGAGTTATATATTACAAAATTACTCAGTCACTATATTAAATCATTATTTGTTCTAAGGTAAAATATTTGGGAAATTGGAAAAAATTACTGCACACTAAAAATCTTTAGAAGTATATAAAAAAAATATTCTGGTACATACATGATAAATCTGCCATATATCAAATCATGTATGGGTCATATTTCATACGCCCATAATATATATTTTCTTTAACTGTGCACGCAATGTCTTGTATATAATGTATACCCTGCTCATTTATGTAACTGTATTTGTAACCATGTATTATTTGTTTTACTCTGTGCCCAGGACATACTTGAAAACGAGAGGTAACTCTCAATGTATTACTTCCTGGTAAAATATTTTATAAATAAATAAATAAATAAATATTGACCCATATATGGCCAAGAGAACAAAGGCTGTATGAAGCACACAGACCAGAAACAAGTAATTACTGCTAAAGTCACTTTACAGGTAGTCCTCGCCGTCCACCGTTTCACTTTATAATGAATGGCATATCCAACACAACCCTGAGGGCCGTTTTTCGACGCCTGAACGCGTTATCCAACGCTCACCGCCACTGATTAACATGGGACTCACTTTACAGCGGTTTCACTATCCAACACTACTTCCAGAACGGATTCCGATGGATAACCGAGGACTGTCTGTACTCAGGTCTCATTAATACAAAAAAAGGAGCAGGACAACATTTCAGCAACAGCCCCTTCCTCAGATATCCCCACAGGGATTACACGAAGGGATCACACACCGAGTAGATCTGATGGGGCTGTTAGAGAAACGTTGTCCTGCTCTTTTTGTCTGTGTTGCTTGTTTTTTGTCAGTGTGCTTCATGCATCCTTTTTTCTTTTGGTAAAATATTGTGGTCGCAATACTGAAGTATCCATCTCTCAGTGATACACAACATGACGATGTCCTATTCCTGGGGGAGTGTTACAATTCTGCCAACCTTTTCATGTTGCACTTCACCCTTTTCAAACAACGCTCTCTTACATTTAACTCTTCCTCCGTGGTCTCAATCTTGAAGGGACGGATATCTTCCTCTTCCTCCTTGTCTGTTCGTGTTCCCGGACCCCACCATCCATCTCCAACGGGTAAGGTCTCGTCTTTTCTTTTGAAAAAGAATTGGTAGAGGAGGGCCCCAATGACCAGGGCTAAAACTACTTCCAGAAGCATTGTACCTGCAATAAATAATGGTCAGTATCAGTAGGGCATCCAGACCAAGGCACTTTGTATGCACATTACCCATGGATAGCATAAAACGCACAGTACCAGTGCTGACCCAATGAGTGACTGACTCAAGTTTCTAGTGTCACCTTGTGATATGAAATGCAAATGTGAAATACAAAAATCATTATTTTTAAATGAATAAAAAAAATCAAATATATATTTATTTATATAAATAAAATCAAACTACGATACAATTGACTTGGTATAAAGTGTCTATTGATAAAGTCTCTCCAATAGGACGAATCGTACAAACAATTGGCGATAGTTCCTGCTGCCTAGAAAACGGACGGACTTTCCTAAATCCACCACAAAGAGGTGTATGTATGTATGTATGTATGTATGTATGTATGTATGTATGTATGTATGTATGTATGTATGTATGTATATATATATTTTATATGTGTGTGTATACACACACACACACACACACTCTTGGTGCAGTTCATCAAGGAAGAGGGTCCAGTGTGAAATGGAAAAAAACAAACATGAATAATAGGTGTATAGTATGTTAGTGCAAAAACATTGCTACTTCAATAGACTGATCATTTGAGAGGACACACACTCTGAAGGTGGTGTGCAGTCTGGTGGCACTTGAGAGGTTAATCCGAGGCTCGCAAGCATTAGAGGATCAGGAATCATGCAATCCCATTACATGGGGAAAAAGAGAACGCAGCGTGACTGAGAGAAACAGACAAAGGGAATCACACATGGGATTGCACGGTTACGGATCCTCAGACTAATGCTTACGAGAGACTCAGCTTAACGTCTCAAGTGCCATCAGACTGCACATCAGCTTCAGCGCGAGTGTGTCCTTTAAATCAGGGGTGCACAAACTATTGGAGTTGTGACCCTCCCCTGCTTGGTCCCCCCCCCCCGATGCTCGCGCCCCCCTTACCACTTTTTGGGGTATCAAATGACGCCGCAGGTCATGTGACTCCGCATCGGGACCTCGCATCGTTTAAGCAATCATCTTCTATGCCCTCTTTTCTTCCCAACCCCCCCAAACTTTTTGCACATTTAGCAAGAGTGGATCAATAGATCAGTAAAGAGTAAAGACCCTGACTGATAACGGCACTGAGTTTGAAGCAGGGGAGCCTGGTTTAGGCCTCGGTCCCGCTGCGCTCGTTGGCGCGGGCGGCGGGTCGCGAGTTCCCCACCAGCAGGAGAATCCTCGCGAGCCGGTCCCGGTCCCCACTGGCGGCACAGCTGACTACACGCTGTAGCGCGTCAGCCGCTGGAGACACCAGAGAATGGTGTTTTCTAGCGTTGATGCGTGACGTGTGTGGCTGTGAGCCAATGGGGAGGGGAGGCTTCGGGAGGAGGAGAGGCTTCGGGGAGCGGGGAGGAGTGTGGAGTGAAAGCAGGTGAGTGCCTTTCTCTGTGTGTGTGTCTGAGTGCGTGCCTGTCTGTGTGTGTATGTGTCTGAGTGCGTGAGTGCCTGTCTGTGTGTGTGTGTGCCCGAGTGCCTGCCTCTGTCTGTGTGTGTGTGTGTGTATGAGTGCGTGAGTGCCTGCCTGTGTGTGCGCGCGTGTGTGTGTGTATGAGTGCGTGAGTGCCTGCCTGTGTGTGTGTGTGCGCGTGTATGAATGAGTGCCTGCGTGTGTGTGTTTAAACTTACCTTCCAGCTCCAGCCTGAGTCCGTGGAGGGAGGGGGGGGAGAGTAGCGGGTCCCTCCGCTCAAGCCACGCCCCCCCTCCCTGTCAAACCGCCCACCTCCCGCCCACCTCCCGCCCACCTCCCGATCAAACCTCCCACCTCCCGCCCACCTCCCGCTCCGGCTCCCGCTCCCTACAGACCGCAGATCGCGGTCTGTGTATCTCAGCGCACCGCCTGTCAGCAGCGCAGGTGCGCTGACTCTGGGAGCGGGGCCTTGCCTTTAGTTCCCGGTGTCGGCTCCTTGTGACCTTGGACAAGTCACTTCATCTCCCTGTGCCTCAGGCACCAAAATCCTAGATTGTAAGCTCATCTGGGCAGGGTCTGTCTCTGTAACAATCCTATGTGCTACGTACTGCGCTATACTGTAATTGTGATGCGCTTTTAGCCCCATTGGGAGAAAAGCGCTATATGACATAAAGTTATAATTATTATTATTATAACATGGAGATAAATACTTGCTGACCGGTCTAAAGCATGCACTTCCTACTTGCACTTCCTGGAACAATGTGTTTCTGTATGTTTGCCAACGTAATAAGTACACAGGACAAAGTCAAATAATGCTGCGCAGACCTCTCCAGCAGTGAAGCATTTAATAGGCAGACTGGGGAAAATCCAAGACTTATTACAAAAATCTAGTCTGGAGGCAATTGCCAAGTAGATCAAAACAACAACAAAATCCCAAGTACAGAAAACCCTGCATCGGCGGCGGATCGAGACGTAAAGGGATTGACAGAAACCAGAGGGAAATCGAGGGGCTCGCTCGTGAAACGGCGGTAACGCACGGGTTACGCCATGTGCTATGCAGGACACAGAGCGTGTTCCCTGGGTACCACTGTATTACAGCGGAACTAGCGAGACATTTAATTCTGCATCTGTTGCGTGTGTAAATTATTTTGCACACACACTTGTGTAAATTATTTCAGACTACGGAGTGGCAATTTGGAGCACTGTGGGACATATATGGAAAACAAAAGAACAGATCCTGCACTCCTACCAATTTGGGCTAAAATATACCAGTGACCTGCTTACATTTAGAACCCAAGTCTGTGTGACAAAGGAGTCGTCTTTTGCTCAAAACATGGTCAGTGTGGGTACCTGCTAAACGGAGTCTACCGGGACGAGGTTGGGGGGTTTAAATCATGTTTTGATCAAAAGATGCAGCCAAATGACTCGTTTGTCACACAGACATGTTCTAAAATTTAAAAATGGCACTAGTGGGTTTTAGCCCCAAATTAGCAGGAGTGCAGGATTTGTTCTTTAAGTTGCTAAAAGTAGCCTGCGGATACATTGTAAATGGCTTTGGTGAATAGAACGACACATTTAGAGCCGGTTATATAGCGATACCATGAGCTAGACCACGGGCGAGCGAGAATTTGGGGAGGGGACGGGGCGGCGGCACCACGGTTACAGAGGTCCTGTGCTCTCCCCAAAGCATTTAAATGAAATGACGGGGAGCGCACGAGGCCTCTGTAACTCCCTTACCTTCTCTGCGACCGCGTCGGGCGATGCGCTGCCATGGCAACGCGGCGCCAAAAAAAGTTTGCGCACCCCTGAGCTAAACCACCGGCCAAATCATAAAATACACTGGGCATAAAAACAAATGGTAGTTTTATTCCCATTTTGCCAGCAGTGTGAGCGTAAGAGGTTAATACAGCAGGGCCACATGGTCCTTTTTTTTTTTTTTTAACAAAGGATAATCATTTCTATGTAACGCTCTTGATGGGTTATCAGGTTTCCAGCCCAATTGCAGACGGGTCCTTTCCACTTTACGCCCCTCTTCCTAAAAGGTAATGATAGTGCCTGGCAATAAGCTGGACACCCGATGCCAGCACAGAGGGACGTGACAATAGAATGAAGTCAGTGCTTTAAAATGAGTGACAACGTCCTTTACAAAAAGGGCGCAGCCTCCTTTAGTCCTATTTCACGTACCTTGGAAAGGACAGGCCTTCTCGTTCCTGTCGATTCCTCCTAAACTCCCCCGATCTTTCTAACGGGGAGAAAAGTCCCTATGAAATGCTGACTGTGATTCAACATGGTAGATAGAAGTGACGCTTTATTAATGGTCTAATGAGGTCACTGCCCTAACTCGGCTGGTTACGCTAATCACCAGCGAAGGCAAGACAAGCAAGGGATTCTGGGAGATATTATGGGGCTGATGTACCCAGGCAAAATTGGCACAGAGTGTGCCATTTTCATCTTGCCCCTAATGGCTGAATGTCCAATTTGTGCCCCAGGGGCTTGCGATTAGGCAAGCGTTCAAAAAGAGGCGTTAGCGAGAGTCTACATGGGTCGCAGACTATAATGAGATGTTAAATTGTGCGTACTGCACTTTTCCTCCCTACAATCCGCATTAAAAAAAATAAAAATCCCCCAGATCTGATGTACAGAAAACTTTCCAGTTTAGAAATCTGCACCAGATACAAGAATATGCAGCTACTATAGAGATAAGGATAGAGATATAGAGAATATGATGGCAAAAAACAGTGCAGTGCATCAAAGCAACCTTTCCTGTGCGTTCATATATAGACCCCAATGTGAAGTCAACCTGATAAACAATTGTAGTTGTAAGGATTGTCTGTGTGTCACTAGACTAAGGCTTTTCCATTTTTTTAGTCTCCTCATAAACAATTAGGGGAAATAGGATCGCAAACATACACGTGTTCCCTAGAGACAAGCAGACAAGGTCTATCGGCTTCTCAACATATACTCGCTATGATGAAAATGCCGGCACAATGGTATATTATAATATGTATCACACAAGACTCCACATGCACAATGCAATAGGGAAAATAAGATTGCAAACATACAAATGTGGTCCCCAGAGACCAACAGACAAAGTCTCTCGGCTTCTCATAGTATACCCACTATGGTGAAAATGCAGGCAGAATGGCGTGCTATGAGACAGTCTCCAAGGACAAGCAAGGGCCAGGCAGCCGAACCCCCCCCCCCCCCCCACCCCGTGCACAAAGTGTAAGTGTGGTTGGTATACGAGACGTTATGGTGGGGATAGGATTAGGACGATCTGCAGCTTCCTCCGTGATGTCAACCCTGCAACTTCTTACTCTACCGCCGACACGTGTTTCGCGTGTGTGCCACGCTTCATCAGGGTAAGGAGTCTGTACTAAGACTTCCAAATAGTAGGTATTTATAATGCTAGAGTGGAAATCAGTTCTGTACTATGAGAAAATACTTCTAACATTTTTTTTAAACAACTCTGAATAACATTTTTAATGTTTTATAATGTAACAAGCATTTTTTGTTTCTATAGCAACCATTTACAAGTCACGTCCCCTTCCTCTTCTGAAACAGGCTCTGGCACACCCTTTTAGCGCCCTGCCCTCTCTCTAGCAGTGCACCAATTGTATCTAGTGACTGCCCACGTGATCTTCCCCACAGAACTTTGCATCTTTGGTCCTCTTCTGCTGCACCGACAGCCATTTAATGAACCCCCGGGCCGAATCTTCACCGATCGATCCCAGGAGAACGGATGGATCGGCAACTCAGCTAATTACTTATCATTGTGTGGATTGTATTGGTGCACATATTAAAGGGTGTCAAAAATTAAAAAAAAGCTGTGTGTGCTGAGCACGCGCATAGTAAGTGAAACTTCTTTGACTTTTGTCACAGAAATTGTATTTGTGTTGGTGATGTTTTAATTAAAAATCAAAATACAATTTCAGTTACAAAACGCAAATAAATTTGACTTAGAATGCGCATGCTCGGCACACATCCCATGTATTAGCTATTTGCACTAAGTGTGAATTCCTTGTGTGTATGTGTGTCAGTGTGTGTGTATGTCAGTCAGTCAGTCAGTCAGTCAGTCAGTGTGTGTGTGTGTGTGTGTGTGTGTCAGTCAGTCAGTGTGTATGTGTATTTGTGTCAGTGTGTATGTGTAAGTCAGTGTGTGTGTCAGTCAGTGTGCGGGGGGGTGTGGGTGAGTCAGTCAGTGTGCGGGGAGGGGTGGGTGAGTCAGTCAGTGTGCGGGGAGGGGTGGGTCAGTCAGTCAGTGTGTGGGGAGGTGTGGGTGAGTCAGTCAGTGTGCGGGGAGGTGTGGGTGGGTCAGTCAGTCAGTGTGCGGGGAGGTGTGGGTGGGTCAGTCAGTCAGTGTGTGGGGAGGTGTGGGTGGGTGAGTCAGTCAGTGTGCGGGGAGGTGTGGGTGAGTCAGTCAGTGTGCGGGGAGGTGTGGGTGAGTCAGTCAGTGTGCGGGGAGGTGTGGGTGGGTCAGTCAGTCAGTGTGCGGGGAGGTGTGGGTGGGTCAGTCAGTCAGTGTGTGGGGAGGTGTGGGTGGGTCAGTCAGTCAGTGTGCGGGGAGGTGTGGGTGGGTGAGTCAGTCAGTGTGCGGGGAGGTGTGGGTGGGTCAGTCAGTCAGTGTGTGGGGAGGTGTGGGTGGGTCAGTCAGTCAGTGTGCGGGGAGGTGTGGGTGGGTCAGTCAGACAGTGTGCGGGGAGGTGTGGGTGGGTCAGTCAGTCATTCAGTGTGCGGGGAGGTGTGGGTGGGTCAGTCAGTCAGTGTGCGGGGAGGTGTGGGTGGGTCAGTCAGTCAGTGGGGGGTGTGGGTCAGTCAGTGTGTGTGGGGGGTGTGGGTGGGTCAGTCAGTGTGTGGGGGGGGTGGGGGGGTCAGTCAGTGTGTGGGGGGGGGTGTGGGTGGGTCAGTCAGTGTGTGTGGGGGGGGGGGGTCAGTCAGTGTGTGGGAGGGGGGGGTGGGTCAGTCAGTGTGTGGGGGGGGGTGGGTCAGTCAGTGTGTGTGGGGGTGGGTCAGTCAGTGTGTGGGGGGGGTGGGGGGGTCAGTGTGTGGGGGGGGTGAGTGGGTCAGTCAGTGTGTGTGTTCAGTCAGTGTGTGGGGGGGGTGGGGGGGTCAGTCAGTGTGTTTGGGTCAGTCAGTGTGTGGAGGGGTGGGGGGGGGTCAGTCAGTGTGTGGGGGGGGGTCAGTCAGTGGGTGGGGTCAGTCAGTGTGTGGGGGGGGGGGGTCAGTGTGTGGGGGTGTCAGTCAGTGTGTATGTGTGTGTGTGCGTGTATGTGAGTCAGTGTGTATGTGAGTCAGTATGTGTGTATGTGTCAGTGTGTATGTATGTGTGTGTGTGTCCTGCCCCCCTCTCTCCTGACTCTCCCCAGGACACTTGTCCTCCCCCCAGCACACTTGTCCTCCCCCCAGCACACTTGTCCTCCCCCCAGCACCCTTATCCTTTCCCTGCACCCTTATCCTTTCCCTGCACCCTTATCCTTTCCCTGCACCCAGACCCTTTCAGCAGTCCGCCCCCCCCCCCCCCCATTCCTACCAGATCGCGGCACAGAGGAGATGGAGGCAGTGTCGGCGGGGGGAGAGGGAGAAGCGCGTCATCGTTAGCTGGAGCCGACTCGGAGGCTTCTGATGGTGCTGTGGGGGACGTGGGGGACGCAGCGCACTCATCACCCCCCTCCTCCCCCCCCGTTACCGGAGCAGGAGCAGTTCTATGCCTCGGCCGGGGCATGCACCGGGAGGAGAGGCCGCAGGAGATCAGTGCCTGCATAGAGCCCCGGGGAGCAGTGTGGGCTTCAGTGTCCCTGTGAGGAGAGTCATGGCGTCTCGAGCGTCGCCATGACTACCGGGCATGCGCAGCATATCAATGGGCGGGGAACGGGCGGGGAATCAGCGGCGCCGTCACAACTGCGCATGCGCGGCATGGCAGCGGCCGTTAGGAGCGGCGGCTATCGCCGCTGCATATGTCACGATGTGTGGGGGGGGGGGGGTGGTGCTCGGGGGTGGTGCTCGGGGGTGGGGGGGGGAGCGATTAGGAGCGGCGCCGCCGGCTATCGCCTCCGCCGCCGCATCTGATTTGTGGAGCGGGTGTGATGTGAGTGTTGGGGTCGGGCTGAGCCAGAACACAGCCCGGCCTCAACTGCCAGCACTGACGTCACATCCGTTTCATCTCTGTCTCCACAATTCTTTTTTGCCCCATCACGAATGAGGCGCCACTAAGGAAGTTTCACTTCAATAATATTTTTTAAAGTCAACTGGGACAGCTGCTTTAAATTCCTCACATACATTACCGATTACTGTTCTACAAACAGTATGCATCCATTGACAATGAAATATACTTCCCCAAAGTCAAAAAGAGAGCAGCTTCCGGGTATATCCTCCCCTGGGGAAAGGAAGACGTCTGATCTTGGCTACTTCACGGTGGATTTTCCCAGCACTTCTCTTGTACACCTAGTTTACGACGTACTATAGCGTGCACTACCAGTCAGAAGCTGTAATCCCTTTGCAGTCACTGCCAAAATAGCCCCAAAACACAGGGGAAATTAGGAAGCCCTGTAATTATTCTCAGTCATAGGGGATGTATCCAGTCTTGGTCTCTAAACTCAGAGATGAAGGTTTTGGCGATCTCGCCAAACCTGTAACCTGCGATCAGGACTGGAACGGAAGCCCCATTAATCAATGGGGCATTCCATGCAAGATCGGCGAAACCCCGATGTCACCGCTTAGAGAATAAGCCAATCCTTTGTTAATTTTAAATAGGTGCTCAACATTTCCTTATGCTTCCATAAAAGCCTGATATCTGAGCTGTACATTCGAATGTGGAGGTTTTAGTGTCCTTATCATGGATCTCTTGTTACAGCCACACAAAGAAGAATAAAAATAATCTTACAAATATAAGCAGATCTTAAACTACAAAACCACACTCCGGGTATTAAATTGTCAGCTCAGTTGCACATTGGAATGTCCACACCCTGGTCACCCTGCTGCTAGGGTTCCTCAGAAAATAGCTGTGCCGATCGGATCACTGGGAGACCCGTGGTTGAGCAAGTATACTGCCAAGATCCTTCCAAACCTTAGAGGGAACAAATATATGACCACTGGTATCATCATACTACATATATCTCAATCTGTTCTCCAAGGGGCCAGATCAGAACACATCCAGAACTAAAGTAGAAGGGCCACAAGCTTGTTGTAAAGTAATTTTAGAGACTGAAAAAAGTTTTACATTACAGCATATTCCAAGATCTGTACCATACGTATTTATATCACATTAACTCAGTGGTGTGCAAAGTGGGGGGTGCATGATTTGTCAGGGGGGGGGGGGGTGGCAAAGGCGTTTGCAGAGGCCCCACTCTCTTCCCAGAGGCATTTAAATTGAATGTCGGGGGATCGCGTGAAGCCCCTGCAACTCTACAACTTACCTGGACTCTGCCGGCGTCACTAGTGTCCAAGGCAACACAGCATCAAATGATGCCGCAGGGTCATGTGACGTGACGTCACACACGTCAAATGATGCTGCGCGAGGTAAGGAGGGGGGCACAGAACTGAAAAGAGCAGGCAAAGGGAAGGGGCGCAGCAAAAAAAAAGTTTGCGCGCCCCCTGCATTAACTTACACATGAGTTTCAGTGTGAAAAACTGCAGTTATCTGTACTAACCAATATGAAATTAGTAGGAGCAGAGAGTTCAGGGGCCACATCAGAACCCTTCACAGGCCGTGTTTGACCTGAAAGTCCACCAGTTGAAGAGCCCTGTCATACAGCATTTCCATGAGGAACTAATTGACATTTCCTGAACTGACTTGGGCCTGTCAAATCTTATTTGACAGCACTCTGCACCATCACTAAATAAGAAACAAATACTAACATTATAATGAAAGCAAGGGATGAGATTAAGGAATGATGTCCTCACCTTCCGGGTACAATATTTGCAAACATCCAAAGGATTAACTTTCAGAGAATTCACAAAACCCTATGTAGCGATCACATGACCCAGATCTACCACCTGATAGTGGGCATGGAACAAAAAGTCGTCCTCTTCCGTTCCAGTCATGATCGCAGGTTACAGAGACCTGGTCTCAATCTCCTTCCACCTCCGATTCCATTCAGCTTATCTACATCGATGCTCCAACCAAACCTGACCTATCCATGTTTTCTCAAAGATCAGAATGGTCACTTGGTGTTCAAGTATTCAACTTCCAGCTCCAAAGTCATCATGGATGTATCACCCATGTTTGGCTATGCCACCACTTTCCAACATGTCTGGATATCTGAAAAATGGCTTTGTATCATCGCTCACTTCAAAATTTCCACAAAAACTTCTGATTGTTTAATATCTTAACAAATCACAAAACCCCAGCAAGCTCTTTTTGGGAACCCCTGAGCCCCCACAAAATATATATATGTATATGTGTCAAATAGGAGTGCTATTGAGCGTGGCATATGTATACAACAGACGACAGAGAAGCCCAATGCTACATCCAACATGACAAAAATACACAGTAAAATACTTATATATTCTCTTGAAAAAGGGTCATTTAGTTTAACCCTTTGGCCAAAGCGTTGTAAGCTTGCGAGCCACGACAAGGCAGACCCTGTTCTCAAGTCCTAACACTACCAGATAAAATACTAATATATCTCTATTAGCCCACCTATCCCCACTTCCCAAGTTAGTAGGTCCTTTCATTCTACTGGATATAGATCCACTGTGGTCTTTCTCCCTCCTAAAAGAGGTAAATGAGAATTTTAATCATAATAGAGGTATTTTATCTGGTAGTGTTAGGACTTGCGAACAGGGTCTACCTTGTCGTGGCTCGCAAGCTTACAAATGCTTTGGCCAAAGGGTTAAAGTAAATGACCCTTTTTCAAGAGAATATATAAAGTATTTTACTGTGTATTTTTGTCATGTTGGATGTAGCATTGGGCTTCTCTGTCGTCTGTTTAATATCTTACCCATCATCGCCACAACCTTCACTTGGGGCATATCTTCTCATTTTGCTGCAGGTAAGGAATCTATTAGGGTTCTTCCCCCTCATACAGAGGTATAGGGAATAGAATGCAGTGTAGTGTAGGACTTGCACTTATTATGGTTTACCTTGACAATTTGGTGTGCAGGCTTATGATGTTTTGGCCAAAATATCTAACTAAAAAAACATATTGTATTAGTATTAGCATTATTATTAGTACTGAAGCATTATTTCTTGTAATTATTATTACCCTGTGTGTTTTGTCATTTGGATGTAGCACTGGGCACCCACTGTCGTTTGTAATATCTTACCCATCATCGCCACAACCTTCACTTGGGGCATATCTCAGAACTCAAACAATTAAAGTCTGTACGGACAACAAAGTCGCTTCCGAAAATAAATAAGGCAATCTGCCTCCCCAACAGTTATGCTGTTCATATAAAGATAGGTCAACATTAATATCACTAATTTCAAAAACTATACATTCATCCCTGGCAATAAATGCCAATAATAAAGCGAATGCCCTTTCCTGTTTTCAATTGCAGGCATTCTTTTGCTTTTACCCCAAAAACATCCTTCACCGCCCCAAATTATGCACAAATGTAATTTACCACTCAAGCTCATCAATATATCCAGCATTGTTTTGCTGCTAACACCAGGAAGAAATGTTGTACACCAGGGGACAAATCCAGGAACATCATATCCCTAATCTAACATGTACCTCATCCATATTTTATGGAAGTCATCTTGACCTTTACTACTTACTGCTTCACGTTCCTCCAATCAACTCACAATACCTCTCAGATATTCAGCATCACCTTGCCATTATACATCCCAACCAACCTTCCTTCAAGCAACCTTTAAAAGGAATCCAATCTGTTTGACCAGTTTAAATTCAACCTTCCTATTAGAAAGCCTTCAATGATTCAACTTCGTAACCATCTGGACACTTGCCCATTCAAGCCTGCGACCAACTTAATCATTACGGAAGCAATTCGTCCGTTTTTTTTATTTTTCATTCGTGGTGAATTCACAATCGTTATTATCTTATGCTCCTGCCTTACTAAATTAGATCTCATCAAGGTACAAGATTACTACCAATTTCAAGTAAAAACAACAGTCTACAAAAAAGGAGTCTTCATCTCCTACTACCCAACATACAAGGAATGGTGTCCAGTCAAGGTGCTGAACTTCATCAACAACAGAACAGTCCTTCCCATTGATCAACATCATCTGATGACCAAAGTATTTGTATCCTTTACACTAGTTGCGCTCAACTCCTGTCCTCAAGACATCTCCCCACCCCCAAACAGGTCAGGTGATAGGCTATCCCAGCTTCAGCACAGACGGCTCAATCAGTGGCTCAGTCAAAGACTGGAACCACCTGTGCTGAAGCTGGGATATCTTTTAAAACTGACCTGTTGGGGTGTGGGGGGAGGGTCTTGAGGACTGGAGTACCCCTGCTTTACACAAAACAGGTCTTCTCTGTTAAGATCCAAATCCCTTTTCTGGTCACTCGTTCAGGATTGGTGAAGCTTGAGCCTCCAGAAACAAGATTGAATATGACATTATGAAGAGATTTGGCAGATGAAGCTCTCCTGCTTCGGATTCTACACTCCTAACCTGGTATCAGAAATTTGACAGGCACTTACATGCCTGGCCTCAAATGCCCAGGCCCGTCTTTCAGATCTCTTCCACAGCGGCTATTTCCTCTCCTGACTGCTAAAGGACACACAACTACTATAGCAATTTAACTGTGGGGAGGTGTTTGATCTGACACATCATGACAAGAAGCCAATAGACAGGCAATGTGTGTCCCCATTGAACAGACCCAGTGCAGACGCGTTTGTGAAAAATAAATGTGTTTGAGGACCTACATTTGCATGAAGTCCTAAGTATGGGGGCCGGTATCTCCTGCAAGTTTAAATGTCCCGGTCACGTGGGCCGTGAGCGTGGGAGATTTAAACTTGCAGAAGATACCAGCCCCCGATACGGAGGCCTGTGCCTCGAAAAGCAAGGGGGTCCCCGTAATCTGAAATTAATGCGATTCAGCTCCAGAGACCCCCTACTTCAATCCTATGTACTAAAAAAATTATAATAAACACACCGCGATCGCCTGCAAGAGCTGTGCGGCGAGACAGAGAGGGGGACAGCTTCTCTCTGCTCAGCTCTTACAGACTGGTGGCGGCCCGTTTAACACAGCGGGATTCCCATTCACAAGCAGAGAACCCGCACTGCATTAATCTATCTGGGACATTCCGCCTGTGCTGGGCCGTGATCACAGGCACACTTGGGCCACGGTCCACCCGCTCCAAGGGACGCCCAGGGGGAACTTGTATTGTACCACATCTGTAGGAGGATATGTACAAAGGATCACAAAGAGCTTCTTTTTTTTTTTAAAGATGACCTGAAGTTACAAAACAGGTTTAAATGATTACTTATAGGTGCAGTATGACTGATTATACTCTCTGCAGAACAGGTAGTTTTACGATTGAGAATCCTCACAAAACACGTTATACTGCTATTCCAGGTCATTTGAGTGTCATGCACATAACAGTTGGACATGCCATTGATAAGCCACCTCATCGGAACCGTACCACAGCACAAGATAAGACCAACAGATAGAGTGCACAGTGATTTTGAATGTGTTCAACTCCCTGGAAATCAGTAACAATACCACTGAACATAAATCTACTGCCAAGCTCAAGTGTAAAATAAAATTCATAATTGGTGCATATGTTTAAATAAATAAATAAATATTATGGGGAAAACAAAACATTCAAGAGGAATTGAAGCTATGAGCCATGGCCCACATCCTCTGAACGGTCCCATGATGGGAAGTACACTGGTTTGTACCTTTTCTTCTTTAGAAAAATCTACTTAAAAATGCAGAAACAGAATCGTTGGTGCCTCTAGCCATCCTGTCTGTGTCAAAATGGATAAACATACGTCCATATTGTGCTTCAGGGGATGCGGCTTCCCAAGTGCTATGTACTTGGTTGGAATGACCTCTAGTAGACTCATTATGGAAGCAAACAGTCGAGCCGCTATCCGATGTGATAGGTCTTTCCACCCCTCCAAATCACCGTCAATCCCTTCTCAACAAGCCCCCTTCTAATCTCCCTGGGAAACATCACAAGTTAGCCACATCCTTTCAGCGACTAGATGCACCATCTCCGCACCTCGGAGTCAAAGAAAACCTTTCATTTTAGACGTGGGGTGACGTATTTGGTACATCCTGAGCATGGAAACGCTCACGGCTTCTCTCAATGATGGGGTACATACATTTAAGCAAACTTGGGAACTTTGGATTAAAACCCAGGGACACCCGGCTTTGAATGTACGTTCTTCATTGATCTAAAGTGGCATCTGTATTCACAAGTATGTGGAGTATAATGCTGTAACAGGTCCATTATTGACAAATGTCTCCATTCCCCACCACTTTCATTAAAAGGTCTTCTCCCTTCCCCGCTCACCTTTTAATACTTCAGTCTCGCAATAATATTTTGAGTTTAACTGTACAACATGCATTTTTTTTTACCTGTGTATCTCCCTTTCTTTTCCTTTACCCTAAAAAGCTAAATAAAAAAAAAAGTTATAATTTTTTCATTTATTTTTTAAATGCAGAAACCAGCTCCACTATTGAGTTAATGAAAGGCGAGTGTAACCCCCTGTGTGTGTGTGAGCTCACACACTAATCACGCTGCCCCCTAGCAGGTTCCTCTCCAACGTGACTGTGAAGGACATGAGAAGCAGCCAATAATAACAGCTGTGGAAGAGGAGGGACTATGAGGGAGAAGAGCCTTTATAAAAAGGGAGAGGCAGCCATGTTAGATTAGATCTGCGCGGACCTGAGGACAGCAGGTTCATTCGAGGTCTGCACAGAGAGCACGTGGTGACAGGAGCGGAGAGCTGCAGTTCCAGAGTGGAAGAGAGATCAAGCGCCACTGGAGGGGACCCTCAACGGCTATTAAAACACAGTGGTACTGAAGCATCTTTTTCAAGCACAGGTCTGCTACAGGTTCAGTACAACATGAGCTCCCCCTGTGTGCCGGCACCATCATAAGTCAACAACATGCCCAGGATTGGGTGGCTACTACACCACTGACACCTACTCACACCCGTGCAATGCTATTTGGGGGTTGTATTTGTGTACAGTGTGTAGTGAGGATCACCAGGTGCCCGAGTTTGATAAGTGTATAGTAAACCAAGTGAATTACCCATACTGTGTTTGTGTTATTCCTGTCGTCTGAACGTAGGCCACGTGTGGCCCAGTAAGTAACAAGGGACTCGGGCCACAGCCTCAGTGATAGTTGTAAGTCGAAGAGCTAAAAGTAGAGGGGTTACATGAGCAACGTGGTCTAACAGTGAACCAGGCTCTTCATTCTCCTGGTCATCTGGTGTAATTAACCCAGTCTATGCCAGCAGTGCAATCCATCAGCAATCTCAGCAATGTGGGGTGGGGGTCGGGGGGGGATGTAGAGAGAAATCTGACCATCGATTACACAGGCTTGAGAAAACAATATAGTTGTTATATGAAGGTAACAATTGTTGGATGTAGTTTTTGGTATTTCTGAAATGCTAGTAATGGATGTTTCACTCCCCAAAGTTGTTGAGAAAGACATAGGGAATTTGGACACTCGTACATGTTTATGTACTGATATACTGGGCAGTTACTCTGATTTTCCTTGGAGCAGAAACAAGAACATTAACGAATAAATAAATACACAAGTCTCTGGAGTATTGGAGCATGAACAAGGAGGGTAAGAAAAACACAGGAGGAGGAAGCATAAAAAGGCAGGTTAGACAAAAAGTACTCATGTACTTTAACCCCTTGGTACCAGAGAAGCACATTGCAAACCAATTCTTGCAAAATCGCTTTTCCTTTTATTGCCGGACAATGGATAACGGCATAAGAGTTATCAGGAGACTACAGAACATTAATACGGAACGCTCGGAGGATAAAACGGATTCAGCAAAGCACAGGAGGGAAGCATATTCCAAAGAAAGAGGAGTGCCAGACCGAGACCGTTCCCTGAAGCTGGAGGGGGGCAGGCTAAGGGGGACAGGCGAGGAAGTACTTCTTCCCGGAAAGGGTGGCACACGTGGCATAGCCTCGCAACAGACGTGGTAAGGACTAAGAGTAAGGCAGGGGTGGCCAACGACAGTCTTCAAGGGCCACCAGCAGGTCTTCAAGATATCCCTGCTTCATCACAGGTGGCTCAGTCATAATGGATTGAGCCACCTGTGCTGAAGCAGGGATATCCTGAAAACCTGACCTGTTGGTGACCTCGTATTCAGGTATATATATATCTTTATTTATATTACGCTCACAGTGTACTCAGCACTTTACAAAGACAATATAGCAAGGGAAATTATAATACAATAAGCGCAACAATGTCAGACAATAGGAAAGGAAATCCCTGTCCCGGAGAGCTTACAATCCAAGTGGTATGTTGGGAGAGTTACTGAGACAGCAGGTGAGGTTGTAAATTCAGTAGATGGCAGGGCTTTGCCACCATGGTTGGTAGGAGTGACAGTGGGACAGTGGGTCAGTAGCCATGAGTCCCGGCTATTGGAATGCTTCATGCAAGAGGAGGGCTTTCAAGTTTGTCTCGAAGGTGGGGAGAGGGTGGTTAACGTCTACAGAGTGTGAGGGAGTTCCACAGGTAAAGGGGCAGCGAGGGGAAAAGGTTTAAGGCGAGAGAGGGATCGATCGAGGTGAAAGGCGTGGAAAGGAGACAGTTCTGGGTAGAACGCAGGAGACGAGGACTGGAGTAAGGGAATTCCCATATGCTTGGGGTACACACAAGGTTCTCCTAAATACAAAAGAAAGCAAAGGATCGAATAGGGTCTGAGGTTTAACAGAGTATAGGAAAATGGGCAGTCACGGTCTGCGCCAAGTAGTTCTTATCTGCGGTGACATTCCAGGTTTCCCTCGCTCTGCTACTAAAGTTGTATATTAGAACCGGAACAGCCAAAGCCAAGGAGGACATTTATTTCACAGCGTTCAAAGTCAAATCTTTACTTCAAGGGGGACAGAGTCATTCATAACGAAGCAAAATGACACCGGTAAATGGTTTAAAGCAGGGGTGCGCAAACTGGGGGCCAGATTCTCGGGTGTGGGGGGGGGGGGGGGTTACGGCAGTTACAGATGCCCTGATATATAGAAAAAAAGTGCGCAACCCAAAAGACAACTTAACCGTGTAGAAGACAGTGTCTAATAGTGAACCATATAAACTAATCCTTATACATTAATGTTAATTCAACAAAATGTGATCCTATATAAAGGCACAGTCCTACTGTGGAAGGGATAAAAACATATAAACCATACAAAACTGTTGGTGTTGGCGTATGCTGCTATAATTAAAGAGTGGCTCGGCACTCCCACAAACTAAGAGATAAACAACAAGAAAAAAAGCGCAAAACGCAAATGGTGAAGTACATCAAAGTAAATATTTTAGTAATCAAAAGGTGAGTATTCTGCGTACATCAGAGATATAGAACATTCGCATTTACGTGCAACAATACACGAGATTACCACACAGCAATCATCAGGGTGGATGGTCTGGAGGGTGTAGCTCTAGTGGATCGTCTCCTGCTGTTATTCGGATATCACCTGCGTCTCTCACGATGACGGCGACCTGTAGTCAGCATCCAAAACGTCCGAGGAGTAAAGATCGATAGACCACTGGATCGTCTGTCCTGTATTGTGCACTGTGTGCACGTTGTAGGTAAAAGTTCCTGTAGCTGGTAACGTAGGTGCACGAGGATATACTCCCACCACAGTCTAACTGACCGGCACTCAGCAGTAGTAATCCGCCTTGGTGGTCGCGCACTACAATGACGTCACCCGTGGAGCGTGTAGTTACACACGGAGCGCACCCGAGCAGTGAGAACAGGGGCCGTAGGCACAAAAAAGCGCTCAACTAATCTTAAACGAACAATACTGGCAAAAAGTATTAAAAGGTACCACAATTTAAACAAAAATTAATCCTACGCGTTTCGAAGCTGAGAAATGCTTCTTCATCAGGGATAAATTCAATATCACTATCCCAGAGCACGAAATACACATACAGCTTCCGTTTTTGGTCATCCAATTGAGACAGCTTCCGTTATTGGTCATCCAATTGAGACCAGGAACCAATCAAATGTATCTGCTCAGTGTTAGGGCGTGACAATGGATATGAATAAAATACATGACTTAAAATACACATCTTTAATCAATTAGTAGGTAATTCTCTGCAAAGGAGATATAAAGGAGAGAAAAAATAATTAATTAAAACACAAGGTAATATTTGAGTGTACAAATTACTACTTAAACATCAATGATAATAAAAATATTGGCGAATCTCATAAAATAGAAAAAAGTCTCCAAAGAATACATATGGAGATAGAGTATTGCTCAATGGAGCCAATGGACTTTTTGAAGTCCTTAGCAATACAAATGACTGTAGCATTATATCCTTAAACCCCTAATAAAATGCCCAAACATCCAGGTCTTCATTTAACCCTTTGGGGGCCATACAATCCAATTTATGGATCCAGAAAGATTCCTGGGCAGATAAAGCTTTTAGTCTACCCCCCCCCCCCCCCCTCCTATTACTTGGTACATGTTTAATGCCTATAAAAGGTCAGAAAGGAGGGGTCTTTCTGATGATGAATCAGAAAATGTCTTGAGACACTGTGTTTTTCAAAGCCATTCCTAATATTACGAATAGTATGTTCCTGTATTCGTATTACTGTATGTGTATTTAGTGCTCTGGGGTAGTGACATTGAATTTATCCCTGATGAAGAAGCATTTCTCAGCTTCGAAACGCGTAGGATTCATTTTTGTTTAAATTGTGGTACCTTTTAATACTTTTTGCCAGTATTGTTCGTTTAAGATTAGTTGAGCGCTTTTTTGTGCCTACGGCCCCTGTTCTCACTGCTCGGGTGCGCTCCGTGTGTAACTACACGCTCCACGGGTGACGTCATTGTAGTGCGCGACCACCAAGGCGGATTACTACTGCTGAGTGCCGGTCAGTTAGACTGTGGTGGGAGTATATCCTCGTGCACCTACGTTACCAGCTACAGGAACTTTTACCTACAACGTGCACACAGTGCACAATACAGGACAGACGATCCAGTGGTCTATCGATCTTTACTCCTCGGACGTTTTGGATGCTGACTACAGGTCGCCGTCATCGTGAGAGACGCAGGTGATATCCGAATAACAGCAGGAGACGATCCACTAGAGCTACACCCTCCAGACCATCCACCCTGATGATTGCTGTGTGGTAATCTCGTGTATTGTTGCACGTAAATGCGAATGTTCTATATCTCTGATGTACGCAGAATACTCACCTTTTTATTACTAAAATATTTACTTTGATGTACTTCACCATTTGCGTTTTGCGCTTTTTTTCTTGTTGTTTATCTCACAGATGCCCTGAGCTCTTCCCAAAAGCATTTAAATTAAATGCCGGGGGAACGGCGAATGCCTCTGTAAATTCCCTTATCTTGGCTCTGGCGGCTTCTGGTGACGTCACGTGATGTCGCGTTGCCATGGCAATATGATGTTGTGACGTCAGAATGCTGGAGACACGGGAAGGACACCCCTGGTTTCAAGCAGCAGGTCCCCAGCTTGTTGTTTATAACAACATGGCAACTGGGGGGGGGAGTAAGGGGTATATCAGAAGACTTACAGGCACGCTGAGCATGGTGCCATTTGCTTCTTCCTATAGGTGGACGCCCCAGAGCTTTCCCCTGCTGCACGATGCAACGAAGCCTGCAGGTCGGCTAGCATAGAATCAGCACTGACATTCGGAGAACAGCCAGCTCAGGCTGTGGTTCCGTGTGCAACAGGAAAGTGATCGCTGCACTTGTTCCCCAGACAAAACATTCCTGCAGTTATCAGGCCTGATATTGGGAACAAGCTGAGCTTTCAGGCTGCCAACAACAATACACCATGCAGCGAGGGCAGGAATGTAAGGGAACGGCTCTAACCCCGTCACTGCTACAGGGGCCAGCAACGTTTCATAAGAGGGTTTAGGAGGTGCAGTCCCAATAGGTTGATCGCAAAGAAGTATATTATTTCACAAATGCTTTTACTCTAAACCACCTCCAGTCCTCAACAGGTCAGGTTTTTAGGATGTCCCTGAATCAGCACAGGTAGTTTGACTGAGCCACTGATTGAGCAAACTGTGCAGAAACAGGTATATCCTGTGTCTGTCCTACTGTTTCCTGTATAGTAGGTGTTCGGTGTTGCAGGGGTTAACCGTAACAACAATCTTATGTTGGTAAAAGTGTAAATGATGGATTCTGTTAAATGCATGGTTTACCTGGATTTGTCACCGTCCGCATAAATCTGTAGAAAACAGGTCCAGGTTAAATCAGAACTGTGACCGACATGAACGCCTTGGTACCAGGGACCAACACTGCAGAATGTTTTCTGTTAAACAAAGTTTCACAGATTAACATTCCAAAGACCCCCCCCCCCCCCCCCATTCCCTTCTCTGTCTCCAATATATTGCTGGCTCATACAAACCTGTCCAAGGAACTTGGTAGAAATATGTTTCGCTCATAAAACAACATATTTTCAGAACGAATGTCCATAAATCACTTTAATTATAGTAAATTGTCAAAAATGGCTTTCTCCCTCTCTCTCTGCAGTGGTATACATGTTTTACGCAGTCTGTATTACTGATTGCCTTTGGGAAAATTCCAACAAAATAGGATTTAATTAGAACTGCCAGATTGTCCCACGCACACACGAAAAGGCATAAGGTAGTGGTTTAGTGCTAGGATTTTGTTACTCTGAGTTAAGGGTTACATTCATCTGCTTCACTGCACCCAACCTACAGGATCAACAACAGTCTCCCCCACCGTGGGCAGGTAAGAACACTGCAGAAATGTATGTCTGGATTGCACTCCAGAGGTGGCTGAACGCACTCAAATAAAAAGTACAAATGAAAAAAAATGAAGATGTGACTTGTTATTATTAAAGTCAGGGTCATCCTTTCTCTTTTCGAGTTCTGTTGCCCAGGCCTTTCCAAAGTCAGTCCTCAAGAGCAACCAGGTTTTCAGGATGTCACCTAATCAAGTTGTGTTCGTTCTAGTTTAAGATAGGCCCATTATATGCTAATTAGATCAAACTGGCTTGTTGGTTGCCCAAGAGGACTGACCCGATGGTGGGTTGTACGTGAGAACCTTGCAGCGCCGAGCCAGTTGCAAGCATTGAATCGAAGAGTAGAGGTGAAGGAGGAGTTCAATCTCAGTCAGAGGAAAGACAAAAGTGAGCACCTCTACAGCTTTAGTCATTTCAGCGTCCTTATGACGTCCCCTGAACACCACAAGCACCAGCAAGTCGTGAGATTTTCGTTCGTATGGCTTTAGGGGACATGGTGTTCACCAAGGAGCTGCGAATGTGATCTGAATGGAAGAAGAGGACCCTTCTTCAGGGATGCATCACAACCATGTGATCACGATTGTGGAAGACCGGTGGCACTTTGGTGCCACTGGGATTACAGGGCTTCAATTGTATGGAGGTGTATCATCTGTTACAACTTTAGGCAAGATGTTATCTCCACCTGAAGGTGACTTGTTCTGGTAGCAACCCAAATCTTGGAGTGCTTTATTTCACTTGGACACACATTGACCAAGCAGTGCTATTCCCCAAAACATCATCAGACGCATTGAAGTGAACGGCCCATTAGAATAGCACCACTTTGTAATTATGGTCCTTCATATTTATGTCCCGATCAGATTGGAAAAAATCAGCTGTCACAAAGAAAGGCTCTTCAACTAGTATCTCAAAGATCCCAAAATAATATGGGAGAAGGGCCCCAAGCGTATGGTAATGTCATTTTAGATACATTTAAAGGCTTTAAAATTATTATACTTCAACATTTTGATACATGGAGCATATGTGTGTGTGTGTGTGTGTGTGTGTATATGTATATGTATATATATATATATATATCTTTATTTATATAGCGCCATTAGTGTACATAGCGCTGCACAGCAGTAATACACATGACAATCATATAAATAACAAATAATACAAATAACACAATGGGAAGAAGTGCTTCAGACATAAAAGTAACATTTAGGAAAAGGAGTCCCTGCTCGGAAGAGCTTACAATCTAATTGGTAGTTAGGAAGAACGTAGAGAGACAGTAGGAGGGTGTTCTGGTAAGTGCGTCTGCAAGGGGCCAAGGTTTATGTATGAGGTGTATAGTATCAGCCATAGAGCTACGCATATGCTTCGTTAAGTAGGCGAGTTTTAAGTTGGGTCTTAAAAAGATGGAGAGAGGCGCTGCTAGTCGGATATTGAGGGGAAGGGCACTCTAGAGGTGTGGGGTAGTCAGTGAGAAAGGTTCAAGGCAGGAGAGGGCTTTGGATACAAAAGGGGGTAGAGAGAAGACATCCATGAGCAGTATGCAAGAGTCAGGACGGTGTATAGCAGGAAATTAGGGCTAAGATGTAAGGAGGGGCAGAAGATTGTAAAGCTTTAAAAGTGAAGAGGAGAATTGAGTGCGAGATGCGAGATTTGATAGGAAGCCAGGAGAGTGATTTCAGCAGGGGAGACACTGAGACAGATTTAGGAAAGAGTAGAGTGATTCTGGCAGCAGCATTTAGGATAGATTGTAGGGGAGACAGGTGAGAAGCAGGAAGGCCCAACAGCAGGAGGTTACAGTAATCGAGGCGGGAGAGAATGAGGGCCTGTGTCAGAGTTTTAGCAGTCGAGCAACAGAGGAAAGGGCGTATCATATGCAAATATAAATATTTTACATTACAAGTGAATTTCACTGCAATTAGCAGCAGCAGACAATTCAAGAGTCACTGTGTCCCGCGGGGCAACCATTTGAAGAGCCATGTAAAGCAAAATGCCCCCAAAGACTCTGGGAGTCAAAATGTACAAACTTGAGGCTCAGATAAAGGAATCGCGAGAGAGACTAGCACATCAATTCGAACGAAGGGGGGGGGGGGGGACCTTACCACCAATCCTAGACGAATAGTAGAGGAATTTAAACAATACTACGAGATTCTCTACGACGGAGATAAAGTCAGCCCCACACAAAAAACAGGAGAGAAATTAAAGAAATTCCTAAAAGAGGCACACCTTCCCAAACTGGGTAGAGTGGAGAGGGAGACACTACAGGGGGACTTTACAATCGAGGAGTTAACCGAGGTAATAAAATCCCTCAAACCAGCCAAAGCCCCCGGGCCGGATGGCTTTTCAAATCTATATTATAAAAAATATCTTAAAATACTAGCGCCACACCTCTTGAAATTATTTAACGAAATCCTCGCAAGGGGCTCCTTCCCAACTCAAATGCTCCAGGCCTCAATCTCTCTGATCCACAAACCAGGCAAGGACCCGGTAGACTGTAAGAGCTATCGGCCCATTTCCCTGATCAACTCTGACATAAAAATCTTTTCTAAACTACTAGCTAACAGGGTGGGGATCGTCCTGCCCGGGTTGATTCACCCGGATCAGGTGAGGTTTATCGGAGGAAGGCAGGCAGCAGACAACAGTAGACGGATAATAGATTTGATTGATCTGGCCAAAAAAAGAATATCCCGTCTATGATACTAAGTCTGGATGCAGAGAAAGCCTTCGATAGGATAGACTGGACCTTCGATAGGATAGACTGGACCTTCGATAGGATAGACTGGACCTTCGATAGGATAGACTGGACCTTCGATAGGATAGACTGGACCTATCTGAGAGCAACATTAGGGGCATTTGGTTTTGAAGGACGTGTCTTGGAGGCCATATTAGCCTTATATAACGGTCCACGGCAATGGTGCGCCATCAGGGCTACCCCTCGGAACAGTTTAAGATCTGTAGTGGGACGCGACAGGGGTGCCCCCTGTCCCCATTTGCCCTATGCATAGAACCCCTGGTGGCGCACATCCGCCTAAGCCCCGATATAGCAGGGATAGACGTAGGGGACCAGTCCCACAAGGTGGCGCTATATGCAGATGACGTCATCCTGACGCTGTCAAAACCTCTTACCTCTCTGCCCAATGTCTTTGAGATCCTGGGAAAGTGTAATCAAATTTCGGGGTTCAAAATTAACCAGACCAAATCTGAAGCCCCCAATATAAACCTACCAAGACCGGTAGAGAAATTAATCGAACTAAACTTTAATTTCAAGTGGCAAGCCTCCTCTATCAAATACTTGGGAATATACATTACTAAAGACTATAATTCCCTATGTAAAGCCAATTACCCCAGGCTGTTCCAGATTTGAGGGAGGATCTCAGGGTGTGGGCGGGGTATGGCATTTCCTGGTTCGGAAGAATTCACAGCATTAAAATGAATCTCCCGCCAAATGCGCTTTATTTGTTCCAGGCCCTGCCGATACCCTTGGTTCGGGCCGACATCCTCGCCTTACAGACCAGAATCATGAAATTTATATGGCACAACAAGAGCCCGCGAATTGCGAAAGGCATCTTAACAAGGCCAACGATTAGAGGAGGATTAGCGGTACCTTGCTTGATGGCGTATTATAAAGCAGCACAATTATGCCAAATTATCCAGTGGCATTCAGACCCGTCCCTGCGGAGATGGGTGGCAATGGAGAGAGACTGCTGTGCACCGGTCGAGCTGCACAATTTAATCTGGCTACCCAAACGATGTGGTAACACAGTGGGGATGCTGCTGCAGGCTATGGTGAACTCTCTAGCTGTATGGGGGAATACAAAATTTAAACATAACCTAACGACTAAGCACTCCTTGATGACCCCGTTATTAAACAATCCGGATTTCGCTCCGGGGATGACCGGCAATCACCATTTCATAAATTGGACACAGTCGGGATATAAGCGACTGAAAGATCTGGAGGGGAGGAAATTCATTAAAACTTTCACACAAATTAAATCAGAGAAAGGCTTGCCAAATACCGAACTATTTCGTTACCTCCAGATCAGAGCATTTTACAATAAATTCCCAATTTGACCTGCAAGGACCAATTTCGAGCAGCTGTGTTCTAGAGACACTGACACAAGGGGACTTACCTCTAGAATGTACAGGGAAGTAGTCTGTCCTGAAGGACCCGAAGACCCCCGACTGAACTACATGACAAAATGGGAGACAGACCTAGGGGAGACTCTAGAGGACGAAGACTGGGCGTTCATCCTACAAGCGGTAGCCAAAAGCTCCATCTGCTCAACGTTAAAAGAGAACGCATATAAGGTCCTGATGCGCTGGTATCAGACCCCATTAAAACTGTCTAAATTCGTCGGGGGATACTCACCGCTCTGCCCGAAGCAGTGCGGGGAGGTAGCTGACTTACTACACATGCTGTGGTCCTGCCCTAAGGTGGTCCCGATTTGGGAAGACATTAGAAAATGGACACAAAGGATTCTCAACTTGGAGATCCCCCTGGACCCGTGGCTGTTCCTCCTAGGCAGACGGATCCAGGGATTGCCAAAGTCGGCACACAAACTGGTTGCACATTTTTGCGACCGCCACCAAGTGCGAGATCGCAGCGGTGTGGAAAAAGCAAAATCTACCAGTAATCCCCAGAATTCGAAACAGAATTTGGCACGTCTGCCAGATGGAACAGTTGACGAGCTGGGTCAACGACACTGGCCTCAATTTCCTAAAAGTATGGGCGCCATGGATCGCCCAGACAGACATCCCCGGCTGGATACCAGCGCAATTCTGCAATAATAACTATAGATGCGTTCTCTGGTGACCGAGCAAGACTTACGACGACTTAGCTACGAGACAGGTAGGACCCATCCTTACATCAAGAGAGGCGAGAAAGCTACCACACAGGCGGCGTTCGGAGAGCCACAACTAAATAGGCAGATGCCTGTCGACCCTGGAGCTAACCGATGAATCCCCCCCGCCCCCCATTGTATACACCAGTTGTTGTCTTGTCTTGGTCAGGTCGGTCAGGTTTGTCAAGTCCTGTGAGTAAATGTTGTTTGTGCAGTGTTGACTGTGATTGATCATAACCCCCGGTAGTGAGAGCTGGGGGGGAAATACCTATGTGGGTATTATGATGTTAAACAATGGTCGGTGTTATAATGTTCAAATTGTATAACCCAATAAAAATTTTGAAGTTGAAAAAAAAAAAAAATGTACAAACTTGTCCAAAATATTCAAAATTTCAGTCAAAGTTGAATAAGTGGAAACTAACATTTTAGAAATGTCACCAGAAACGAATATACCCTGACAGATACAACATGTGGATAGATACCTGTGAACACACAAGATTCCGGGGTAATAGCCCTATTTGCATATTCAAAGGAGATCATTTGCATTAGTAAATTTCCCAGGTATCTCTCCACTTGTATAGGAGTGTTTTGGGAGGTATATAAATCAATGGCTCCTGCTCTCTCTATTTGTACTCCATTTTAGAAAGGGTTATACAATTGTAGCCATGCCACCTTTGGCTACTAACCTGCCCTACTCCTGGCAGTAAGCCCTGGTAGAATCAGGCTGCCAGTAGTCAGTATGGGGTTTTCCTCCCTCCTTGGTGCTGCACTGGAGTGACAGTGGGAGGCGGTGACATCAGGCCTGAGCATAACCAATCATGAGACGGACTGGTGTCCTCCTCCTGGCTGTATTAAGGGCAGTGCCGCCCCAAATGTAGTAGTGCCTCTCCTCTCGAGGGAGTCAGGGAACACACACGATTGCCTGGAGCTTGGCCTCCCCTGTTACTCTTCCCCTTGGGGGAGAGTGAAACCCTATACCTCTGGTCCTGCTAGAGGGCCAGGGAAGCCTGACCTGTAGTGGCAGCCAGGGACCATCCTCAAATTGGCAATACTCAGAAACTTCAGTGGGCAGAGACCTTTCCTGATTGCAGACCGAGAGAATAACCCGTTCCTGTTATACTCCCGCCTAGTGTGTGATCTTACTGGGGGGAGAGGCGATATTTCTACTGTAGGAGATCATCTTCACCTATCTGGAGCCTACAGCAGATGGAGGCGCTGCACTGCTAGAGAACCATGTGGGTAATGTACCCCAGAAACCTGATCCTGTGTCCCCACTACCACCGGCGGACAGCCCAGCCCTCCTGTTACCAGCAGGTATCATGCACCACACAACCAGTAATAGCAGAGTCTCCCAGAGGGTGGGGGAGACACCGTTACACAATATTTATGCTATAGAAAAAAGGGAAAGAGTTTCTCTGTTGGTGTATAGTGAAATAAGTAGTGGTACTGTGGCTTATAAATGAAAAAAAAAAGGTAGTGGTACGCTGCATGCTTTAATACCATCACACTTCGACCACTGAATTACATTTTCCAGGTTACAAATAAACAGGCAGAATATCCATAAAGGAGAATGCACTAAACTTCATAAGGATAGAGACGTACGCACAACTGTGATATTCACAACTGAAATCAGAATAAAGCACGGACAATAAATCATGCAGCAGGTTAGATCACCTTATCGAAGCCTAGTTACCCCACACCCCTAAAGCCATACTTACTTAACGGTGCTATTCTTTAAAGACACGGTACAGTCCATTTAACTAGTTGGGCTGAAAGGTGTCTTTTGGCATATAGCCATTCAGTAAGTATGACCCATACTGCACGAAATACAACATGCAGCCCTCCTTACAACACCAGCACTCAGGCTGCCCAGCTAAGGGGAATAAGAACTCCTCACAAATGCATTGCAGAATGTCTCAATTCCCAAATATACCAATAACCAGCAGATCATTTGCAAGAAGCTCGTGTACTAACAGCACAAAGTTACAACCTTGGTCTCTGCTTCTGAAATATTTGTTTTCATCACTGCACAGATGTGTTAAACACCCCCACCCAATGTCTAACTAGGGTGCCATTGCTCTGCACTGAGTTTACTGGACCCCCCCAGGCAGCGCTGGATTTAAAGGGGCATTTAAATGCCCTCCCACATGATGTAACACATGTGATCACCTTATCGCCTGCGAAGTATCTGCTGGGACCCGGCTCGGTTCGGTTCTGTCAGCAGCCAAGTTAGAGCTGCAGGGTACTGCCTGATCGCCTGTCTTCTGGCTGTGAAATCTATTAGCTTGCAGCCCATACGGGTCACAGCAGGGACCATCCCACAATGACAGTGACCAACACGTGAACGTGTAGCAATCAGAGATCTCTTAGCAACATCAACTTGCAAATGTGTATTTAAAAAAAAATAATAATAATACATGTTTAAAGTGACGTCATTCTGTTTTTCTTTTGCTACAAGTAGTGTCACTTTTCTCCAGGTTAAGCATAAAAAGCAGTGTGGGGGGGAAGTGCATCATGGGAGTTGTAGTTCTGTTAGTTGATGCACCAGGGAAGCATAGTGCACTCTGTACACAAGGTTAAAGAGCAGGGTTTGATCAAAGCAGAGCAAACGTGGGCTTGGCCAGAGAGTTAGGTTCTGTCATATGACAGCAAAAAAGCCCTTTGTAACAGATTGCAGCATTGTTCTGGCGTCTGTGCTGTAATCAAGGGTGGCAATCCTGTCAGTGTCTACATAGTTACATAGTACTGCAGGCTTTGTAATCATTTGCAAATGATACAAGATACACAGGATGTATGTAAGTGTTGTGTGTGCACTAGTTAAAAGCAGTGGTTGAAGTGGCACTGAAAGCAGTGGCTCTCTTCTTAAACACATGTTTTTTAGAGCCTATTACAGAAGGACACTGGTGGAAGTGTGATGTTACAGTAGGTTGGAAGTTCACACAAACATTAAGTACTTTTTTTATTTTATTTACAGACTTTATTTACAACAACTGTATATATAGAAACTATATATATACACACACACACACACAAAAAGAGAGAAAAAAGCCCCAAAACAAGCACTCACGGTACCAAAATAAGACAGATTTATTGAACAGCACACAAAATATAAAAAAGAGTTTAAAAGCAACGGAACCTCAAAGACCCCTGAAATAACCGTCCTGCATAAGCAATAACCGGAGAAAACCCCCTGATAGGGGGCAAATATACAAAAAACAGGAGCTGAATTATAAACAACCATATGCTGAAGCAGTGAGAAACACAGATCAAAACCTGACAAAACAGGGGAACAATGATATCCCCTGAAATGTTATGACTGACTGACCCGTCAGTATAAATGACCTGAAAGAGTAGTTGGTGAAACAAAACAGCTCATACATGAAAAAAAAAAAAAACAAATATATATATATGTGTGCAGAAGTACTGAACGATGTGCCTACAAAAGCGGTAAAGAGCACTGACCTGAAAAGTCGCAAATGAGTCCAATGGTGACAACGACCAGTGAATGTAACAGCTTATAGCAATGGATACCTAATGTCACTGAATAGTAGAAACACACTGCTGGGTGTAGCATATGTGGAGATACAAAACATGTCCTGATATAATCAGCAGAGAAAGGGTGTGAATGATACTCATCAGAGAATCTGCGTCCGCTGTGGAAGCCACGATTGCAGGAGATCAGTCAGTCGCGATCATGTAGTACGTCCCGTCAGCATATAGGCAGTATCCTCCTGCGTCTGCAGCAAAGGTCCACAGCAACTTGGTATCCAATGAGCCCTTGCGACGAAACATCCGTCGGAGTGTGTTACTGGGAACTCGCTCTCTCGTTTTATCTCATCGGATACCCATATTCTGCCCAACCACCAAACTGGATCAAATCCAATTATACTCAGACCTAGAACAATTCTTCAGGAGACGACGACTGAAATAATATTTCCAGAAAAAAGAGAGCACCCCCAAAATGACGGAGAACAACAACAACATCAACAACAAGAACACCTATTTCACACCACTAACAGGATGCAACTAGATGGCTACATACAGAGCTTCAGATTGAGAGTTTCCTCACTAGCATCAGCCAAGCAGAAAAAAAACAAAGTACAACCTATCCCCCATGGAGAGATCTGCAATCAAGGAACTGTGAAACAACCACAACATCACCATTAAACCAGCAGATAAAGGAGGTGCAGTGGTGCTTATGAACACAAATTAATACATAGAAGAAGGCAATAGACAACTCACAGACAACACCTACTACAAGAAACTCACGCATTATCCAACCCAGGAATATACAAAGCAACTCATGAATCTCAAGTCATTCCCTTACCACCTGCAAACACAATTGAAGCAACTAATACCTGACAACCCAGGAGTTGGGATCTTCTACATGCTTCCCAAAATCCACAAACCAGGAAACCCCGGCAGACCAATTATAACAGGTATGGATGAGCTCACTGAACAAATATCAGGTTTAGTGGAGAATATCCTCAAACCTTTAGTCACAAGCACCAACAGCTTCATACAAGATACCACAGATTTTCTCAATAACCTTAACAACATCAACCAACTACCATCCAACACACTGCTAGTTAGCATGGAAGTGGAATCCCTTTACAGTAACATCCCCCACAAGGATGGTATTGAGGCATGCCTGCATTTCCTTACAACATCTCCCCTTGATCAGAGATACAGCACTGAAGTCATTACCAAACTCACACACAACTACTTCAGCTTCCACAAGGAAATGTACCTACAACTAATGGAGACGGCAATGAGTACCAAGATGGCACCGCAATATGCCAATCTTTTTCATGGCAAATCTTGAACAGAGATTCCTAACCACATGCCTCCACAATCCTTACAAATATTACAGATACATTGATGACCTGTTTATAATATGGACAGAGGGTGAAGGAAACCTTAAACAATTCTATGAGTACATAGGCTGTAAGATACCACCGCATATGCTCTGACACTAAAGACAGAAACAGACATCTCACAACCCTGACCGAATCGTTCAGACAAAAGGGATACAAGCCAAAGACTATTGCCAGAACTATTACATCTGCACTAAAAGCCCCATGAGAACACCTGCTACAATACAGACAGAGAGAACCTACCCCATGCATACCACTAGTGGCCACATACAACCCTACCCTAGAGGGTATACGGAAAATAATCAAAGATCTGCAACCCATGCTGGCAGAGGATGTGACATTAAAAGAAATCTTTCCCAAACCTCCCATTCTTGTGTTCCGGCAACCACCAAACCTCAAACAGAAATTAGTCAACAAAAAACTCCATAACGAATTTAAGGACACTGATAATGGCACCAAACCTGGGAGTGCAGAGGTCAGTCGGGATCCGGACATAGAGGGTGCCGGTAGGGTCCAGGGAGCAGTGCTCCTTTTGACTATGCCAGATACCCCCCAAGGTCCCAGATAGATCCCCTGAGCCCCAGTAGATATTGTGAACATTGCATACTGTAGGGAAAGGCCTCAGGTAGGGACCCTTCCACAGTAGTAAAAGTGAGAGATATGCTGCAGGACATTGCATGAAGGAGAAGGGCAGCCTGTTGCATATGGGCATACCAATACTCCTTGGTAGAGACTATTTATAAGGGTACACTCTGGCTGAAAGAACCTCCAGAGGCATCTGCATAAGGATTCACCTAGGAAAGGAGCAGAAGATCGCGGCGCGGAACCACATCGCTGATCCGAGGAGTTCTACTATTTGTCCTGGTCTGGACTAAGACCAGGGAGGTATTAACCATGTGCACCAATGGGCCCCAACACAGGGAAGCACGCTATCCCACACACACTCTTTGGAGGAGGGATAGCTGGTGGACACTCAGTAGTTAAGCGCCCAAGCACTCCAGAACTTTCAGGTTTACAGTCGGGAGTTGTTACTGTGGGGAGATACCTTGCGGGGCTGTGTTATGTGGATGGTATATATTCTGTGCATAGTAAATACTGTTATCATATACAGTTAGGTCCGGAAATAATTGGACACTGATACAAGTTTTGTTATTTCGGATGTGTACCAAAATAAATTCAAGTTACAGTTAAATAATGAATATGGGCTTAAAGTGCAGTCTACCAGCTTTAATTTGAGGGTATTCACATAAAAATTTGAGGAAGGGTTTAGGAATTACATCTCTTTAATATGTAACCCCCTCTTTTTCAAGGGACCAAAATTTATTGGACAATTGACTCAAAAGCTGTTTCATGGACAGGTGTGGGCTATTCCTTGATTATTTTATCATCAATTAAGCAGGTAAAAGGTCTGGAGTTGATTCCAGGTGTGGCATTCACATTTGGAAGCTGTTGCTGTGAACCCACAACATGCGGTCAAAGGAGCTCTCAATGAAAGTGAAACAGGGCATTGTTAGGCTGCAAAAAAAAAAAGAAAATCCATCAAAGAAATAGCAGGAACATTAGGAGTGGCCAAATCAACAGTTTGGTACATTCTGAGAAAAAAAGAACGCACTGGTGAGCTCTGCAACACAAAAAGGCCAAAACGTCCACGGAAGACAACAGTGGCGGAAGATCGTAGGATCCTTTCCATGGTAAAGAAAAACCCCTTCACAACATCCAGCCAAGTGAAGAACACTCTACAGGAGGTAGGCATATCATTATCCAAATCTACCATAAAGAGAAGACTTCATGAGAGCAAATACAGAGGGTTCACCACAAGGTGCAAACCATTCATAAGCCTCAAAAATAGAAAGGCCAGATTAGACTTTGCCAAACAATATCTAAAAAAGCCAGCCCAGTTCAGGAACAGCATTCTTTGGACAGATGAAACTAAGATCAACCTGTACCAGAATGATGGGAAGAAAAAAGTATGGAGAAGGCTTGGAACGGCTCATGATCAGAAGCATACCACATCATCTGTAAAACACGGTGTTACGCCGGTGCTGCCCGCAGACCAGACCCGTCCCCTGAGCTGAAGGGGGAAGTGGTAATACACGCACCCGCAGCAAAGGGAGCGTGTCCGGAGTGTGGTATGAAGCGTTGCCAGGCCAGGTGTAGTAAGGTAGACAATACTTGCCGGTACCGGTTGTAGAGATAGAGTGATGAATGCCTTGCCGAGGTCAGGGAGTGGAGAGTGGAGATAGGTCGTATTCCAAGCCGTGTTCAAGGCGTTACCAGAGTGAGCGTTGTCCAAGGAGTGCCGAGATCGAGAGCCAGAGGGGGTAGTCGTACAAGCCGCGTCAGAACCTGTGAAAACACTGAGAGAATCCAGAAGTACTTCCATACAGAGACTATGTCGAGCAAAGACTGAGAGCAGAGAGAAGCTAGATAAAGCAGGAAGGTCCAATTAGGAACGGAGGCGGGACAGGAAGAGCTACAGGGAGACACTGCAGATTGGTGCAGGCATAACAGGCCAGGTGAGTCTTGTTGGTAACCTGAGTATGCCTGTGCAGTGTGCGGGGGCGGAGCCTGAGGTTCGGGGGACGGGAATAAGAGTGTGCAGACTGAGCGTGCTCCGTAACTCGTGTACGTGCGTGAACCGAGCCAGTGGATGGTGCAGGTGTGCGTGCAGGAGGGCGTGGGCGCGCGCGGCGCTGTACAGAGGAATCGCCGAGGGGAGTGATCCCGCGAGGGCGGCAGGGGCGGGGAGCCGTGGAGGCCGGTAAGGCAGGATTGTTTTGTGTGTCCAGGGGCTCCCTGCGGGGAGGGAGTGCTCTGTGTGAGGAGCATGGAGAACGCCGATTCCTGACACATGGTGGAGGCAGTGTGATGGCATGGCCATGCATGGCTTACAATGGCACTGGGTTACTAGTGTTTATTGATGATGTGACAGTAGACAGAAGCATCCGGATTAATTCTGAAGTGTATATGGATATATTGTCTGCTCAGATTCAGCCAAATTCAGCGAAGTTGATTGGACGGCGCTTCACTTTACAGATGGACAATGACCCAAAACATACTGCGAAAGCAACCCAGGAGTTTTTTAAGGCAAAGAAGTGGAATATTCTGCAATGGCCGAATCAATTACCTGATCTGAACCCGATCGAGCATGCATTTCACTTGCTGAAGACAAAACTTAAGGCAGAAAGACCCACGAACAAACAACAACTGAAGACAGCTGCAGTAAAGGCCTGGCAAAGCATCACAAAGGAGGAAACCCAGCGTTTGGTGATGTCCATGCGTTCCAAACTTCAAGCAGTCATTGCCTGCAAAGGATTCTAGACAACGTATTAAAAATGAACATTTTATTTATGATTGTGTTAATTTGTCCAATTACATTTGAGCCCCCGAAATAAGGGGACTGTGTATGAAAATGGTTGCAATTCCTAAACGTTTCATACGATATTCTTGTTCAACCCCTTGAATTAAAGCTGAAAGTCTGCACTTCTATTGCATCTCGGTTGTTTCAATTCAAATCCATTGTGGTGGCGTACAGAGCCAAAATTATGAAAATTGTGTCAGTGTCCAATTATTTCCGGACCTAACTGTATCTGTGTGCAATTACTGTGTGTGTTGGTTCCGGTGAGGGGCTCCTCCCGCCTCGTTGGGATCCCTCTCCGGTGGAGGCGCTGCACCTAGGTGATAACTATACCCCAGGCTCCCAGTGGCGGAGGCTCAGGCCTCTTGTTAGCCGAACAGGTGACAGCAGCACAGATAGTTTCAGTACCCAGGGGGTAAAAGGGCTACACTTTAAATTAGAATTGCCCACCTTGTTTGTGCCAGAATGTCAGCATTGCAGTCCCCTCCGGTAACTAGGCATTCACATTGTAGTTTATTAGAGCCCTTTTATGCTTTCTACTACAATTCTTCCCTTTCTTTTTGATGATGTAGCACTCTGGTACCTTTTTGGTGGGGAGGGGGTTGGGGTGTATAAAAAGGCAGCTGCGTTTGCTTCCTCTGGATCAGATGAATATTATATCATTACTAAGGGGAGAATAGATCAAACAGAATCATAGTGATGAATATTTAAAGAATGCTTTTAATTTATTTTATTTTTTTCCTTTCATATTTAGTGATTCAAAAATGATCCTGCAGCTTCGGCTGAAAAATAAATGGTCCTCGATGTAAAACGACGGGAGAGAAAAATATCTGGGTCAAATTCACTCTGTCAGGTAATGTGAGCTTCAGACATGACAAGTCTTAGTCAGGCACATGACTCTCATAGCAGCGAAGTATAAACACGATGTAAAGTAAACTTACTGTATGCCGAGCTATCCCCATAGATGTGTAAGTAATACACAAACTCGGCTGCAGTGCAATGCACTGCATGCATCTCCAGCACTGCATGCATCTCCAGCACTGCATGCATCTCCAGCACTGCATGCATCTCAAGCACTGCGTGCCTCTCCAGCATTGCATGCATCTCCAGCACTGCATGCGTCTTAAGCACTGCGTGCCTCTCCAGCATTGCATGCATCTCAAGCACTGCATGCATCTCAAGCACTGCATGCATCTCCAGCACTGCATGCATCTCCAGCATTGTATGCATCTCCAGCACTGCATGCATCTCCAGCACTTCGTGTATCTCCAGCACTGCATGCATCTCCAGCACTGCATGCATCTCCAGCACTGCATGCATCTCCAGCATTGCATGCATCTCCAGCACTTCGTGCATCTCCAGCATTGCATTCATTTCCAGCACTGCATGCATCTCCAGCATTGCATGCATCTCCAGCATTGCATGCATCTCCAGCACTGCATGCATCTCCAGCACTGCATGCGTCTCCAGCATTGTATGCATCTCCAGCATTGCATGCATCTCCAGCACTGCATGCATCTCCAGCATTGCATGCATCTCCAGCATTGCATGCATCTCCAGCACTGCATGCATCTCCAGCACTGCATGCGTCTCCAGCATTGCATGCATCTCCAGCATTGTATGCATCGCCAACATTGTATGCATCTCCAGCACTCCATGCATCTCCAACATTGTATGCATCTCCAACATTGTATGCATCTCCAGCATTGTATGCATCGCCAACATTGTATGCATCTCCAGCACTGCATGCATCTCCAGCACTGCATGCATCGCCAACATTGCATGCATCTCCAGCACTCCATGCATCTCCAGCATTGTATGCATCGCCAGCATTGTATGCATCGCCAACATTGTATGCATCTCCAGCACTGCATGCATCTCCAGCACTGCATGCATCTCCAGCATGGCATGCATCCCCAGCACTGCATGCATCTCCAGCACTGCATGCATCTCCAGCACTGCATGCATCTCCAGCATTGTATGTGTAACCCTTGTTCCCCCCCCCCCCCCCAGACTCATCTGTGGGGTCTAGGGTGCGTGAGGGCAGATTACATGCGTAGTGGTGGTGCATACCTGTGTGGAACAGGAGGGCCTGAGCTTCCCACGGTGTTTTGGGGAGACAGGACCAGGCTTCTGGGGTGGTAGCCTCCATGCTTTAGTGGTGCAGCGCCTCCATCTTCTATACTCCCAGGGATATGGGATAGGACCTGTATAGAAGAACCTCCCTGGTCCAGGGGTTGAATGCTCCAGACTCACACAACAGTCTTTGTATAAAAGTATTGTCTCTTTATTGGTGAGATCAGCGACTCCAAATGTAGTGGCGACCAGCAGCCACAACAACAACAGCAATGTCCTGCTTAGCATTCCCCTCTCCTCCCTTTACAGGTCTTTCCTCCTCTCCTTCCCTCCAAGTCTCTCCTCCGACAGGATGGTCTGGGCTGGGGCGGCAATACCCCGCAGCCCACCTCAGAGGCTAGCCTCTGGGTGGGGACTGGATTCTCCCCATCACCCCAGCAGTGGGGTGAGGGGCATTGGTCCACCGGGGCTATCGTGCTATCAGCTCTACTCAAAGTGGCTGAGTCTCTCCTCTCCTCCAACTCCTCGGACAGAACAGAACCGTCACTTACGGGAGCTGGCTCCTAAATAGAGTCAGCCCCACCCCTCATGATGTCAGCAGAACCTCCCCTCTGTCTCCTGCCTGCAGCAGAGTCAGGGGCCTGCATCTACCACTCAGGGCAGGGCTTGGAAAGGGGAAAACCCATGATGACTACTGGTGCCTGTCCTTAACAGGACTTAACACAGTAGGAGGAAGATAAGTATAGCCCGTGCTGTTTACAGGGGGCTACACTCTCCCTATGGTGGAATCCAAATGTCCCTACTTGGACCTAGGTTTAGCAGCACCATCCTGCGGCGAACCACCTGGGAAACAGCACACATAAGACATTGTCATCATACATTGCATAATGAGGTAGTTCAAAAAAATAGTACAACTGGGTACTCCCAACATGGAGAACTGTGCCTAACAGATAATGCTTTGGATCAGGCTTTCGTATCCTCCGCCCATTATGATCCGTGACGGTCACAGCGAACGATTGGACCGACCCATGCTCAGGCCGATAGGTTACACCATGCATGTAGATAAATCTACCTATGCTCCATATGCGGACCAATTCGCTTATCTTATCCTCATTATGATATCCTCCCTGACCGAACTTGGTCCGAAGATATTCCTGCACAGCCTCCCTGAGCCAGCTATCCCGGTTCTCTTCTATCTCCCTCCTGATGGGCTCAGGCACATAAGGGTACTCATACCCATGCGACTGCCGGTATCTAGCCACTATGGCCCGGTCAGCGCGACTTAGTTTGGTGAGCTTTTGGTTACCCGCCGTGCTAGGCAGCACCCAAAACACAGGCTCTTCCGGAGCTACTTCATCATATAAGATACTGGGGCCTCGGGGTACAACAAGTTTCTGCTCTATCTCCCGGTACCGATGATCTAATTCATCCTCCACCTCCTGTTGAGTGAAAGAACCAGCCACCCACCAATGGTCAACAACATTATTCTTCATTAATAGGAACCGCGTACGATCCATCCCCTCGTGGTATCCGGTGAACAGGGGTGCCCACCACTTATCACGGTGCTCATACTCTGTGGAATGACTAGTGCGTTCTACCTCTGACTCTACCTGAGATAATACACCGGACGTACCCGCATCAGTTGATCGCGAGCAATCTCTCCTCCCTTTGGCGTTAAAGTACTTGGTAGGGTTCATCTTATGAACCACTTTGCTGGTAGGCCCAGCCTCTACTGGAGTGTGGGAACCACAGGCCCTCCCTCTAGCTGCAGGAGAAAACGGCACAGGGTTAGGCACAGGTATAACACTTGAATACGGTATCTCCCCATCAGACCCCTCATCACTCAATTCCCAATCCCGCAAGTCCTTGGAGTATTTGGGGTATTTACATAGCTTATCCCTGGTAGGTCCTGGTGGCAATACTCATGACGGGGCAGGGGCAGTGGCCGGGGCAATGGAGCTATGGACTGGGGCTGGGGGAACGTCCAACTCAATGTCCAGCAAGCGGGCAATCCCGCGACCAGTGGACGCTTTCTTAGACGCGCTCTCCGCCATGCTTCTGGCTTCCCTGGAGGGGCCTCGACTCTGTAGGGTAGCCAGGGCAATGGCTGAATCTATGCTTCGTGAGGAGAACACTCCTCCCGGCCTTCTCTTTCCGGTGGAACCGGAAACAACGTCATCAGGGGTGCCCACGGAATCTCCATCCGCCCCGTGGTCACGCACCGGAAGTGCGTTGAGGACCGGCATGGGCGGTGGCGGAGCTTCCGGTGCATGGCCGGACAAGTAGGCCTCAAGCCTCTCCTTCTTGTCCTCCGTGGTTGCGGTCTTCGCCTGGTGGGAGTAAGGGGGTGGTGGAGTCTCCTTACGCTCCGCTGCTGTTTGATGATATCGGACTCCTCTAGGGTCGTCTCCTACTCCATCTCTGCGGCACTGGGAGTCACCACTGCCATTGGACTCTTACGGGCCTCCGGCTGCACCAGCGCTCGTCGTCGGAAGGTTTCCGGTCTCGTCTGCTCCCTCTTGAGGCCTCGGGGGTGGTTCGCCGGTAGGCGCATCGCCACCGATGTCACTCCAACCTCTTCCTCCGAGTATATCAGGATCGGTTCCTGCGCTAGGGAGTCACCGGGTTCTTCGGCGATACAACCAGTGGGTATAGGTACAAAGTAATCTCGCTCCGGTACCTCCACTGCGGTCGCTCTCTTCTCCGTCGCCAGCTCGCTCAGTTCGATAGCGGACTGGGCCTTGGTTCTTCCCGCTTGGGTATGACGGGGAACCAGGGTAGTCTTGTCTTTGTATACTGGTTAGGTACCCCCGCTTCAGCTTATAGTGAATGGAGTGGTGCTTATAGGGGCAAATTATAATTAATACTAGAGACACACAGAACCCCTATATAGCACTCTATTCCTATGTGAGATGATGAGTAAATTTAAAATGTTATATTTTATTAAACAAAGTTAAAACAGTGGGGTTTAAAACAAGTATTAAATAGTAGCAAGTGTTTGGTACTCCTTGGATGACTGTCTCCCAGGGAGTGTCAGATAGGGTAGTAAGATCCAGTGTTAGTGAACTCACTGGCCCTAGCAACCTTCATATGGAGCGATTGGCTAGAGGTAAGGTGATTTGGCACCGATAGTTGTTGTTATATATGTCGTGTCACAGTATATGGGTACTTGTTGGTGCACAGGATAGACAGGACCTATTACTGTACTGCTAAATGTTGCAGTCAGGTAAGGGCATAAATGTATTGGTATACAGTTATTGGTAAGTGTGCACCAAATGTGTGCTAACGCCAACTGGGGTCTGTCATGCGTGAGCATAGAATATAGACCATAATTGTCACGTGTAAACTTAGGATCTGAGTGATGCAGATCTTTGGTTAACACTAGTACTAAATGGATATACTGTTAATTGTTGAGACACTGCTTGAACTCCTAATTGTAACAAACTAGGAGCTGTTGCTAAGAGCTGCACCTTTAAGGACCAGGAAACAGGTTAGTAATTTACAACCCTTGCCTAACTGGTGCTTCTCTTATACATATATTTTGTAAAACTGGCACTCCAGATGTAAGTAACTGGTGGGGATACCAGGGGCTGTTGATACACAATCCTTTTTGCTGGTAAAGTACTCGGATGTCAGCAGGACAGTATACCCTTAAACATATACATGTGCTTGGTTGGCCAGATAAACAGTAGATCGTTCCCTTTTATATGTGGCTCATAAGACCATTGGGTCTGTATTGAGCCCTTGAAAGTGCCGCCGCCGAGCCGCGCTGACTGCCTTTAATCTCATGCAGTCAGCGTCTATGAACAGGGGCTCTGCGCGTGCACGTGACTGCGTGGTGCCGACGCGCGCGTTTCGCTGGTATGCTTTTTCAAGGCCAAATAATAGGGGGGTATCCCATGTAACCAGAAGGTATTTATAGCACTTGATTTAACCTTAGGTAACCCCTAGAATGATTAAGCGCATGCGCATTGGGGGCTGGTCTCAATGACTGATCATGGCCAGCATAATAGCAATGAGAACTGTCTTAATGTGTAGAGGCTTATGGCATGCTGCTTTGGTGGATTATAAAGATTACTGTGCAATGTTTAAACTATGTTATTAAATCTTTGTAATTTGAACAGTGGCTCTCACATGTATCCCACTTTAGTGAAGTTTGTAACAAAATAAATAGATAAATAAACTGTTGTCTTGTCTGTTATTGTTTCCATGATCTTGTAAATGTATTAACAGTATGTGTAAATCGTAATTGGCAGGAATGAAGCAGATTGTAAGTCCTCATATGATGACTAATTTTAATTTTAATTTTTTTAATTTTTATTACTGCACCAGAATGTTCAGAAGTAGTATAGAAATGTATTCAGATGAACTGGTAGGATTATATGAAGGGACTGAAGACGAAACCTTCATTAAGGCCTTTGGGTGTTAGTGCGTGGTGTGTAAATCCAACGTGCTTCCTTCTGTAATAGCACTGTGTCCACATTGCCTCTCCTTTGGCCTGAATACATTTCTATACTACTTCTGAACATTCTGGTGCAGTAATAAAAATTAAAAAATTAAAAATTAAAATTAGTCATCATATGAGGACTTACAATCTGCTTCATTCCTGCCAATTACGATTTACACATACTGTTAATACATTTACAAGATCATGGAAACAATAACAGACAAGACAACAGTTTATTTATCTATTTATTTTGTTACAAACTTCACTAAAGTGGGATACATGTGAGAGCCACTGTTCAAATTACAAAGATTTAATAACATAGTTTAAACATTGCACAGTAATCTTTATTAACCACCAAAGCAGCATGCCATAAGCCTCTACACATTAAGACAGTTCTCATTGCTATTATGCTGGCCATGATCAGTCATTGAGACCAGCCCCCAATGCGCATGCGCTTAATCATTCTAGGGGTTACCTAAGGTTAAATCAAGTGCTATAAATACCTTCCGGTTACATGGGATACCCCCCTATTATTTGGCCTTGAAAAAGCATACCAGCGACTATATTCTATGCTCACTCATGACAGACCCCAGTTGGCGTTAGCACACATTTGGTGCACACTTACCAATAACTATATACCAATACATTTATGCCCTTACCTGACTGCAACATTTAGCAGTACAGTAATAGATCTTGTCTATACTGTGCACCAACAAGTACCCATACACTGTGACACGACATATATAACAACAACTATCGGTCCCAAATCACCTTACCTCTAGCCAATCGCTCCATATGAAGGTTGCTAGGGCCAGTGAGTTCACTAACACTGGATCTTACTACCCTATCTGACACTCCCTGTGAGACAGTCATCCAAGGAGTACCAAACACTTGCTACTATTTAATACTTGTTTTAAACCCCACTGTTTTAACTTTGTTTAATAAAATATAACATTTTAAATTTACTCATCATCTCACATAGGAATAGAGTGCTATATAGGGGTTCTGTGTGTCTCTAGTATTAATAGTCTTGTCTTTGCCTTCCACCACCTCCGTCAATGTTCCCGCAGAGGCACCCCGCGGGGTCTCGATCAAAGGCCACGGCTCGTTCGGCCAAAGGTAAAACGTGCCACATTGAGGGCATCGGGCCTTGGTGCTTGGTACCTCGCCTGGTATCCTGCAGTGAACGCACAAACACCTGAGGTATTCATGCTCAGCTACCTCCACTACCAGTAAGCCTCCTAGTAGTTGGTAAATCGAAGTGTTCATCTCGGACATGGTTCGCTCAGGGTTGGAACAGCTCAGTGTTTCAGCTCCTTGCTCCTCGAATGCCAGACAAAAGTGAAGCTCTTCGCTCTGTCTTCCGGTCCCTCCCTTCGCTGGGGAGGACTCTCCTGATTGGCTCTCCTTGGGCCTCCTCCCTTCTGGTGGAATCCAGAGGCGGGGCCTTCTCTCCTTCAGGGTGACGTGGCCTGGCTTTCTGACCAGTCACGGCACAGGTGGGTGGGCTCTCGGCTTTCGCGCCGCTCCGCTCCTCTTGCAAGGAATCTGCGTTTGGCGCCAGACTCTTGCACAGTTCCCGCCACATTTCTCTCACTGTCTCTTTGCACAATTCACGTGCTTGCTCCAGGATTGGCGGGAACCGCCATTTTAGATCGTCTCTCTTGCTCCGCGGAGCACATGTCGGGACGGACGCCATCTTGGATGAGTCCTCCAAATGTACATGTGCCCTACTCTCAGTGTCTACTGGGTATCTCGTACCTAAACACTGACTGACCTCCAAATGTGTGCTCTGCATTCTGTTTCTGTATCCCACTAATATGAGGTGGCTTTACCCCAGGCTCAGCGGAACTCCTCTCCTCCATGCACTGTACTCGGTGTCTACGGTGCAAGTGCTCTGTGGTGCGTTTGTGTGGGTGATAGCTAGTGTACCTCTCTTTTCTAGGTACGGGGCGTCTCCTACTTTTGGCCACTCATAGCTCGGGCCCTGGGCCATGGTCCCTGGACTAGTTAGCAGGCTGACCCCCCAGTTGCCTCACGCTATCTGCCTCAAGGGACTCGGACAGCTATAGCTATTCACCCCTCCTACGCCACCTCCTAAGGGCGCCTAGGGCGTACTGTGCGAGAGTCTACGCTCCCCTGACTACCCCCGGTATGTGCAATTGCGCCCTTCCTTCTCCAGCACTTGCACGGAGAGCGCATCTCACTCTTCCCGTTCCGCCTCGCTGTAAGCCTGACCTGTTCTGGCATCTCAGCAGCTTGCCTCCAAATGTAACCCTTGTTCCCCCCCCCAGACTCATCTGTGGTGTCTAGGGTGCGTGAGGGCAGATTACATGTGTAGTGGTGGTGCATACCTGCGTGGAACAGAAGGGCCTGAGCTTCCCACGGTGTTATTGGGGAGACAGGACCAGGCTTCTGGGTTGGTAGCCTCCATGCTTTAGTGGTGCAGCGCCTCCATTTTCTATACTCCCAGGGATATGGGATAGGACCTGTATAGAAGAACCTCCCTGGTCCAGGGGTTGAATGCTCCAGACTCACACAACAGTCTTTGTATAAAAGTATTGTCTCCTTATTGGTCAGATCAGCGACTCCAAATGTAGTGGCGACCAGCAGCCACAACAACAACAGCAATGTCCTGCTTAGCACTCCACTCTCCTCCCTTTACAAGTCTTTCCTCCTCTCCTTCCCTGGACCAATGCCCCTCACCCCACTGCTGGGGTGATGGGGAGAATCCAGTCCCCACCAGAGGCTAGCCTCTGAGGTGGGCCGCGGGGTATTGCAGCCCCAGCCCAGACCATCCTGTCGGAGGAGAGACTTGGAGGGAAGGAGAGGAGGAAAGACTTGTAAAGGGCAGACATCTCCAGCACTGCATGCATCTCCAGCACTGCGTGCATCTCCAGCACTGCATGCATCTCCAGCATTTTATGCATCTCCAGCACTGTGTGCATCTCCAGCACTGCATGCATCTCCAGCATTGTATGCATCTACAGCATTGTATGCATCTCCAGCACTGCATGCATCTCCAGCATTGTATGCATCTACAGCATTGTATGCATCTACAGCATTGTATGCATCTCCAGCACTGCATGCATCTCCAGCATTGTATGCATCTACAGCATTGTATGCATCTACAGCATTGCATGCATCTACAGCATTTTATGCATCTCCAGCACTGTGTGCATCTCCAGCACTGCATGCATCTCCAGCATTGTATGCATCTCCAGCATTGCATGCATCTCCAGCACTGCATGCATCTCCAGCATTGTATGCATCTCCAGCATTGTATGCATCTCCAGCGCTGTATGCATCTCCAGCATTGCATACATCTCCAGCAGTGTATGCATCTCCAGCATTGCATGCATCTCCAGCATTGCATGCATCTCCAGCATTGCATGCATCTCCAGCACTGCATGCATCTCCAGCACTGTATGCATCTCCAGCACTGCATGCATCTCCAGCACTGCATGCATCTCCAGCATTGTATGCATCTCCAGCACGACATGCATCTCCAGCACTGTATGAATCTCCAGCACTGCATGCATCTCCAGCATTGTATGCATCTCTAGCATTGCATGCATCTCCAGCACTGTATTAATCTCCAGCACTGCATGCATCTCCAGCATTGTATGCATCTCTAGCATTGCATGCATCTCCAGCATTGTATGCATCTCCAGCACTGCATGCATCTCCAGCACTGTATGCATCTCCAGCATTGTATGCATCTCCAGCATTGCATGCATCTCTAGCATTGTATGCATCTCTAGCATTGCATGCATCTCTAGCATTGCATGCATCGCCAGCATTGTATGCATCTCCAGCACTGCATGCATCTCCAGCACTGTATGCATCTCCAGCACTGCATGCATCTCTAGCATTGCATGCATCTCTAGCATTGCATGCATCTCTAGCATTGCCTGCATCTCCAGCACTGCCTGCATCTCCAGCACTGCATGCATCTCCAGCATTGCATGCACCTCTAGCATTGCATGCATCTCCAGCACTGCATGCATCTCCCGCATTGTATGCATCTCTAGCATTGCATGCATCTCCAGCATTGTATGCATCTCCAGCACTGCATGCATCTCCAGCACTGTATGCATCTCCAGCATGGCATGCATCTCTAGCATTGCATGCATCTCTAGCATTGCATGCATCTCTAGCATTGCGTGCATCTCCAGCACTGCATGCATCTCCAGCACTGCATGCATCTCATAGCATTGTATGCATCTCTAGCATTGCATGCATCTCCAGCACTGCATGCATCTCCAGCATTGTATGCATCTCCAGCACTGCATGCATCTCCAGCGCACAACGCCAAATAGTGAAGCAAATGTTACAATATATTATCAATTAAAGGGGTAATAAATCTGCGTACATAATAAAGGTTGGTAAAGTGCATTTAGTGTGTTTCACACTGATTACCACTCGGCAGCTGTTGTCAGGAGAGTCTGGTGCTTGCTTCTCTCAGGTAGTGCCACTCCGTTGGTTCTGGGGCAGGGTTCTTGTCTGGACTTCTCATCCGTCGGTACTTTGCTCCCAAGGGAGTTTCCCTTTAAGCAACCAGGCTCCGCTGCAGGTATTGGTGCTCAGTGGGACCACTCAAGCTTCCAAGCCGTCTGGAGCAGCTCATGTAGCTCAACAGATGAATCCTCTGCACGGAGGTTAAACCGCAGCTTGCAGGGGCACACTCGGCGTGCCATGATGCCGCTCCGTCGCGGGACGCTGCGTGATGACGTCACTGTCTCCGCAGCAGTGATGGAATCGGCAGGGAGGTAAATAAAGTCTTGCAAAGTCTCTCAAAAAGGCCCAAATCAGCACACAAGAATGATAATAGCAGGGCAAAGCCAATAAATAGGCAAATAGCAAATATAAGGCAATAGAAATATGTCATCCAACGCGTTTCGTAGAATAAACTACTTCTTCAGGGAATAATTAGGCCATTACACAGAGGTCTTATATATCTCACAAAGATACCTTATTGGTTGACCAATTAAAAGTAAACCAATCATCTAAAATAGGTAATGGTCAGTGTGATAGGGAAGATGGGTAATTTACTTTTAAAACAACTTTTAAAACAACAACTTTATTAACAAAATCGAAAAATACATATTAAATTGAAACCTATACATAAACAAAACCTAGCATCAATAATTAAAAACATGCTGGAATAAAAGAAACACAATATTAGTAACTTAAAATAGACACCATCATTAAATATATATAAAAGATGTAACTAGAAATATAGAGTAAAGCAAAGCAGGGAAAACAGAGATACAATGATTAGTAGCACATCCCCTGGGTTCAAAGGGGGGGACGGCTAGAGATTTAATAAAGTGCCCAAATATCCACATCCTCATTTAACCCCTTAGGGGACATAGTATCTAACTTATGTATCCAATAAGTCTCTTTAGAAGACAATATTTTGACTCTGTCCCCACCTCTCCTATTTACAGGAATAAACTGAATCCCCTTAAAAGTGAGACTAGACGGATCTTTATTATGGTGTACCAAAAAGTGTCTGGATACACTGTGTTTTTCAAAACCATTTTTAATATTTCTGACGTGTTCCTGAATACGGACATTAAGGCTGCATTTGGTTCTGCCTACGTATTGATACCCACACGCACACTCCAATAAGTAAACAATATGTGTGGATGTACATAAAATAAAGTCATCAATATTAAAAACTTCCTTTGTGATTTTGGAATAAAATGTATGTTTGTCAGGATGTTGGTATTTACAAATTGTGCACTTACCACAGATAAAGTTGCCCTTTGGTTTAGGCCCTAGTCAATTCTTTTGCGATGTAGTATTATTTTTACTTATAAAAACATCACTAGGTGCTAACAAGTTTTTAATATTTTTGGCTCTCCTATAAATAAACCGTGGTTTGGTGTTTAGATGTGATCCCAAAACAGGATCATTGCACAATATACCCCAGTGTTTGTTAAAAACCTTTTCAATGTCCCTATGAACAGAATTAAAATCTGTAATAAAGGCCACATTGAGAGTATCGTTTTTTTATATTTTGTCCTTCTTTATTTCTAGTCTTGGATCTATTTTGAATTAGCATATCCTTACGATCCATATTGCGTACCCTTATAATCTCTCTTTCTAGAAGTTCCTTAGGATATCCCCTCTCTCTAAATCTCAAGAATAGTTTATTAGCCTGCTTGTTGAAAACCTCTAAACTACTGCAGTTACGTCTGAGTCTAACGAATTGCCCTCCTGGTATATTATTTATCCATGTACTTTTGTGATTGCTATTCGCAATCAGCAAGTTACTCGTATCCACCTCCTTAAAGAAGGTCTCAGTCTCCACAGTACCATCCACTTTGGAAGTAAGTCTTAAATCCAAAAAATCTATCTGGGTGGCATCCACCTTGTGTGTAAACTCAAGATTGTAGTCATTCCTGCTCAGGTTAGCTACAAATGCACTGGCCGAATCGCAATCACCATCCCATACGCACAGAATGTCGTCTATGTAGCGTCTCCACACAACGACATTCCTGTGGTAGGGTTTATCTCTAGCCCTTCCCCCCTTTGAACCCAGGGGATGTGCTACTAATCATTGTATCTCTGTTTTCCCTGCTTTGCTTTACTCTATATTTCTAGTTACATCTTTTATATATATTTAATGATGGTGTCTATTTTAAGTTACTAATATTGTGTTTCTTTTATTCCAGCATGTTTTTAATTATTGATGCTAGGTTTTGTTTATGTGTAGGTTTCAATTTAATATGTATTTTTCGATTTTGTTAATAAAGTTGTTGTTTTAAAAGTAAATTACCCATCTTCCCTATCACACTGACCATTACCTATTTTAGATGATTGGTTTACTTTTAATTGGTCAACCAATAAGGTATCTTTGTGAGGTATATAAGACCTCTGGGTAATGGCCTAATTATTCCCTGAAGAAGTAGTTTATTCTACGAAACGCGTTGGATGACATATTTCTATTGCCTTATATTTGCTATTTGCCTATTTATTGGCTTTGCCCTGCTATTATCATACTTGTGTGCTGATTTGGGCCTTTTTGAGAGACTTTGCAAGACTTTATTTACCTCCCTGCCGATTCCATCACTGCTGCGGAGACAGTGACGTCATCACGCAGCGTCCCGCGACGGAGCGGCATCATGGCACGCCGAGTGTGCCCCTGCAAGCTGCGGTTTAACCTCCGTGCAGAGGATTCATCTGTTGAGCTACATGAGCTGCTCCAGACGGCTTGGAAGCTTGAGTGGTCCCACTGAGCACCAATACCTGCAGCGGAGCCTGGTTGCTTAAAGGGAAACTCCCTTGGGAGCAAAGTACCGACGGATGAGAAGTCCAGACAAGAACCCTGCCCCAGAACCAATGGAGTGGCACTACCTGAGAGAAGCAAGCACCAGACTCTCCTGACAACAGCTGCCGAGTGGTAATCAGTGTGAAACACACTAAATGCACTTTACCAACCTTTATTATGTACGCAGATTTATTACCCCTTTAATTGATAATATATTGTAAAATTTGCTTCACTATTTGGCGTTGTGCGCTGTTTTCTTTTGTTTCCATTTTCTTAGAGTGTGTGGGGTGCTGAGCCACCCCCTGTGTTTATAGCAGCAGACGCCCTTTACAGCAACACGGTTATGTGATATAATTTATTTATTTTCTATATACCTCACTGTGGGAGTTGTGGTTTATTCTTTTCCACACATTTATTTGGTTTAGTCACTGCACTGTATATTATATATTATATATATTCATATATTTTATTTTTAGGTTAGTTAGGTAGTAGCGCACAGTATTTTTTCTGTTTTTTAATGCATCTCCAGCACTGTATGCATCTCCAGCATTGTATGCATCTCTAGCATTGCATGCATCTCTAGCATTGCATGCATCTCCAGCGCTGCATGCATCTCCAGCATTGTATGCATCTCTAGCATTGCATGCATCTCTAGCATTGCATGCATCTCTAGCATTGCATGCATCTCTAGCATTGCATGCATCTCCAGCATTGTATGCATCTCCAGCATTGTATGCATCTCCAGCACTGCATGCATCTCTAGCATTGCATGCATCGCTAGCATTGCATGCATCTCTAGCATTGCATGCATCTCTAGCATTGCATGCATCTCCAGCATTGTATGCATCTCTAGCATTGTATGCATCTCCAGCACTGCATGCATCTCTAGCATTGCATGAATCTCTAGCATTGCATGCATCTCTAGCATTGCATGCATCTCTAGCACTGCATGCATCTCCAGCATTGTATGCATCTCCAGCATTGTATGCATCTCCAGCACTGTATGCATCTCCAGTATTGCATGCATCTCCAGCACTGCATGCATCTCCAGCACTGCTGGGATGAAGCACAGTATAGGGAATGCCTAACACTGGCAGATATACGTCCTTCTGTTCTCAGGATCTGGGTGGGCTGTTTCCTTTTTCCTGCTTCTGTATTGAGATTTATGTTTCATTGCATAATTAAGCTGTGAATTAGGCTGTGCTTTCTGCAGACCTCCTAAAACCTACAAATCACCCCAAATCTGTACACTGCTAAATTATCCTGTTATGTATTGCAACGTATGTCCCATATGGCAGCGGTTCAAAACCTTTTGAATCTTGTGTCCCATCAACCATTTTATGAAAAAACAAAACCTCACTTTTTCCAAGAGGTGTTATGAGGAAGAGCGTGGGGCCTCTGTAATCACGCCCCCTTATCCTCCCCCTCTATTCCCCCCTTTGCCTCTTTTCTCCCATCTCTGTCTTCCCCCTCTCTCCCTTTCCCCTCCACTTCCTAACTTCTTCACCTCTCTCACTCACTCACACTCACACACTCAACGTCTGGCACCGACAGGAGGGGTAAGAGAATTGCAGTGACCGCTGGCTACTGCTGCAGCAGGCACAGGGGAGCTGTCAGCCGCCGCTGCTGGGGAGACATCGGGACCGGTCCGCAGCACTGGCCCACCGACCAAGCCGCCCCATGTCCCACCTTGATGACCTTTGCGTTTCACTGGTTGAGAAACTGTCATATGTAACTGCTTACAACAAAAAATAAAGAAGCCCAAAGCTACATCCGATATGACAAAAATACACAGTGAAATACCTATATATCTCTTGAAAAAGGTTAATCTCGTTAAACCTTTGGCCAAAGCATTTTAAGCCTGCTAGCCACATCAAGGCATGACCAAATTGCAGGTCCTAACACTAACTGATTAAAATTCTTATTTACCTCTATAATTATATAGCGCCATTAATGTATATAGTGCTTCACAGCAGTAATTCACGTGACAATCCTATAAATAATACAAATAACACATAATGGGAAGAAGTGCTTCAGACATCTAGACATTCTAGCAGTGCACCAATTGTATCTAGTAACTGCCTGGTCACATGATCTTCCCCACAGAACTTTGCATCTTTGGTCCTCTTCTGCTGCACTGAGAGCCATTTAGTGAACCCCCGAGCCGACTCGTCACCAATCGATCACAGGAGAACGGATCGATCGGCGACTTAGCTAATTACTTATCATTGTGTGGAATGTATTGATGCACATATTAAAGGGGGGACGGGGGGACAGCAGCTTGGACTGCTGCTTTAAAGACCAATTTACTGCATGAGAGTCACAATGCTTTCACTTGCCATTACCTGGTTCAAATGATAAAGTAAAGAAATATCCTTATTAAAATAATAGTTGAACAACATGAATTGCTGCATCCTTCCCCCTTCCCCCAACATACGATGAAAACAATTTATGTATCTACATTTCCCCTCCACTATAATTTGGTAAGGGCATGAACAAACTTTGCCTAGTCTGTTCAATAATTAGTTCTTATGCAACCAAGAAGTGGCAAGTAGTTTATTGTCCAGTCCGTTAATACCTCTTAATAGGCTTAGGATAAACACTTCTGCCACAACGTTTCCGAAAGATACTTCTAAACAGAAATATATAAACAAAGTTTTCTATATACAATATAAACACTTGCCTTCTGGGCTCCTGTCTCTTCCCTGGCTGAGACCAGAACGAGCCTCTGTGGGTTCTCAGAAGCCTGATTGATGTAGCGGAGTCCCCTACCATACCCCTGGTGTGGGGAACTGTTCCACTGCTCCGCGGCTTCTCAGAAGATCGGGTATTGGCGGCGGCCATTTTGGAGGTGGCACGCATGCGCGGAAGCGGCAGTGAGAAGCAGCCATCTTGGATGTGGCACCTCAATGCAATTCAATGGGAAATGGAGATTGCGGTGGCCATCTTGGTTGGGGCACCACCGGAAAAGGCAGGGAGTAACCCAGGATATCTACCGCGGGGATTGAGGGTGACTTTCAGTTGCGGGGGAGCCGAGGAAGGAGAAGGTAGTGTCCAGGGAGCAGTAGGTTCCTGGACTAGTCCAGACCTTGCCCCTTAGGCCCCAGATAGCCCCTGTCACTCTAGTGGAGTACTGCAGGGACTGCCATACTATAAGGAACATCCCTTACTTGAGAGACTGCAGTGTTCAGAGACTTTGTGTGAGACACTCTGGCTGGAGCTCGCACCACTTGGAGGCCTTAGGCGAGATAGGTTTGCTGTCGGAGGCCCCGCTGCGTGGGACCTGCTTTATCGTAATTCCGAAAGCGGTCCCTGGAGTACTGGAGTACCCAGGCAGGTATCATACGTGCAGCAACGGTTCTCAAGGGTGGGTAGCGCTGCCCTCACACACACTTTGGGTGGGATCTCCTTTGTGGACATCGGGTTATAGGTGCCCAGGGCACCCACAGTACTTTGGAGAACCACCATTATTATTGTTATGTATTGCAGTGTATTGTTATGATGGTGTTATTATGTTATGTATGAGTAAAGTGTGTTTATATACATTGGTTGTATTATTATTAGTGAGTATTGTTTCCTATGAGGAGCCAATCCCGCCTAAGCTGGGATCTTCATAGGTGGAGGTGCTGCACCGCGAGAGATAGCATCCCAGGCTCCCCAGGAGCGGCTTCCTGTAAGCCTCACAGGTACAGCAGCATGCGTGATCGCCCGTGGTTTCCCTTAGGCCAGTGTTTCCCAACTCCAGACCTCAGGGAACCTCAATAGGTCAGGTCTTAAGGATATCCCTGCTCCAGCACAGGTGTGATAATCAGCGGCACAGTCATTTTGACTGAGCCACCTGTGCTGGAGAAGGGATATTCTTAAGACCTGACCTGTTGGGGTTCCCTGAGGACTGGAGTTGGGAAACACTGCCTTAGGCATAAGGAAAGGAGGTTACACTATATAGCTCCTGAGATTGGCTGCAGGTGCTAGCCCTCTGCCTTAATTAGCTGCCTGTCTTTTGAGCAGGGGAGTTTCCAGCAGTCAGGCAGCATGCCTGACAAACCTTTGTTTGTTTGTTTGTCCGTCCTGCTGGTTTGCAAGTGATGGGTCTGTAAACCCCATCACAGGACATCACAGCACTGAGCCAGCATTACCAATAAGCACGTTGAGATTCCACTAGATTCTAGAAGAACCTTTTCCATGTCAATTTTACCTCCGTAAGGAAGAAAGTTGTCAAAATGGTCCAATATTTGTATACCGTGTATTATGTGCGGTGTCTGTCTTTTTGGTCATGTTCCTATTGAATACAAGGTGCACCTTTCTTGCTATTTCTGCCAGTGTGTCTGTTTTCTATCATTTGCAGCCATTAAAGCTTGAAAGTTTCAGCTAAATAGATCACCTAAGGATTAAAAAATATCTTTACTTACAAAAACAAAACAATAGTTTGTGATATTGAGTGCGTGTGTACAAGTATATAAAAGAATGCTTTCTTGGTCAAATGTTTTTTTCATACAGTATTCAGGGGCCTCCATAAAACTAACTTGCTAGCAGGTGCCTGCCAACAGCCTTCCGTGGTCCATGAGTGAATTCTTGACCTTCACACCGTGTGTTAAGCGATTAAGAGATGGATCGCTTGTTGAGCGGGGAGGGAAGAGGAGGGGGTGGGCTAACCAGTTGAGGGCAGGGGGTTGGGCGACTCATTGAGAGAGGGGGCAGGGTGCAGCCAACTAGTTGAGGGGTCAATGTATGTGGAGAGTCGGTGCTCCAATGATGGTGCAATATCCAAACGATATCATAAATATTTCATCATTAATGAATAGGGCTCATATATGTGACTCTAGTGTGGAGTGGGTATAAATGATATGTGCATGACCAGTCAGAAATCAGAATAACTTCTCCTGAAGGAAACAGTCAACGATGCTAATCTTCACCTTGATGTAACCTCATTGGAGGAAATATAACAAATACTGGTACTCCTTAATGTCCATAATTGACAATTGAAATCTCTTGAGAGAATCTTACCCGCTCCTTGAGTCTTGATGAGTCCGTAATGGCGTGCCCAGCCGCTGATGAAGAAATCCAATGGTAGAAAAAAGAAGAAAGCAGCTCACTGTCCAGGAGTCAGGTGGTGTAAAAATAAAAATCTATTTATTCAGCACAAAACAACACCCAAAGGAGGTGTAACGCCTCCTACGCGTTTCAGACACGAATTTCCTTTATCAAGTTGATAAAGGACATTCGTGTCTGAAACGCGTAGGAGGCGTTACACCTCCTTTGGTTGTTGTTTTGTGCTGTATAAATAGATTTTTATTTTTATACCACCTGACTCCCGGGCAGTGAGCTGCTTTCTTCTTTTTTCTAACTAGTTGAGGGGGAAGTGGTGAACACTTGAGCATGAGGTGTCTTTCTACGATGCATGCAAGGGTGAGCCGGCAGAGGAAAGGGCCTACCTGGAAGTGGGATTGGCCTGTTGGGCCCCCCATCCTTTGCCAGGCTGTACCCCCCCCCCCTCAAGTCACCAGCCCTGCTTACTAGGATGCCCCTCACCCTTTTCTAGTGGGATGGAGAAACTACGGTGTATCTGTTTTTGTGCCAAATGTTAGAGGATCTGGTGTGGCAGTTTCTCACAGTTTGTGGGGTTATACATCGGCAATATCTCAACATCTATTGCAAGAAATAGATGAGGTGCACAGTCCAGTAATTTGTAACCCCCCAACTTTACTTGTCTTTATTATGGAAGCAAACCATACTGTGCAATATATACGCAGTAAGATGACAACATCCTTGTGTCACACCGAGCACGGTAAAGACAAGGCATCTTAAAATAATGCAGACGTGGTGAAGAAACTCTAAGGCTGCGTCCCCGCTAGCGCTGAGCGGGCGGCGCTTGCGGCGGTTACTTACATATATAGCTATATGTCATAATTAGATATGTTAGTGGACACAATAGCCCTGCAACAAATTGCTGCAAACCAGGTCTGTGACCTTGAATCACCAAGGTGATTCAAGGTCACAGACCTGGTTTGCAGCAATTTGTTGCAGGGCTATTATGTCCACTAACATATCTTATTATGACATTGAATGCTGACTAAAAGGGGAAATCTTTCAGGTCAATCTCTTTGATCTACACTGATATCACTATAATCACGTCCTCTAGAAGCACCTGCCATTTACTGTTTATTTATCTAATATGGTGATTGCGGTTGCTTTCACATATTCAATATATAGCTATATGTAAGTCCCCACTCACGCTGTGCGCGCGTACTCATGCGCGGGCACACACACACGCTCAACTCTTAAGTAAACAAAAAACCTATATTTTCCCGCGCGCTCAACTACCCGCAATACACCCCCCCCCCCTTCCTCCCGTGCACGCGTACATGCAGGACACCCGGCGCTCATGCTTGGAGCGCTCTCCAAGCATGAGCGCACAGCACCAGCGGGGACTCAGCCTTATGTGGCTGAGTTCTTCCATGGTATTGCAACTCCAATGTCCCAATGCTGTTAAGTGGAACCGCTCCTTTAAACTGGATGGTACCAGAGATGTTTTGCTTCCTGAAGATTGTCCCTTTATTATTATCAGCAGACTTGTGAACTCCATTCTAATGTTGACTTCTACATTTCCTTCTGGGTTAATTGGAACTAACATCAATTATCCCTGCCAATGTGAAAGCACATTCTCAACATGCTGATCTCATTCAATAGCTCGCCACAGTGCATTTGCTGATTGCCAGTGAATTAGCAAAGTCATTGGCCTTGTCACCCTCTTAAATTATTGGTGTTCTCCCCGTGAATGTGCAGTAGCATATTAATTACATCGGTTATTGACCGTCAATGTGTGGGTCATGTACTGATTTATCATGAGAAATAACATGCTAGGGGTCATTTGAAGATCACATTACAAGCTCTTATCTCTAGAGAGGTAACACAAATAGCCTGATCTTAGCACTGTAATGTGTTCCAATTGTAAACTGAAATCTTTAAAGTTTATACAAATAACCTCTTCTTGTTTTTAAAAGAAATCTAAAGTTTTTGGGCTGTTTCTGTTGTAAATTTCCTTCCTTTTTTTAATGCTGTTCTTAGCAGGAGAGACCGGTTGATCAAATATGGATCAAAGATTTTCTTCTTTTGTTTGTAATCTTTATTACCCACCATAACCTTGGTACGTGTCTGGTTTATAGCACACAAACACTCTTCATAGTTTTTAGACCTGAGCTTCCAAGACCACAAAGCTGCCTCTAGAAGTAGTCACCTGAGTCTCACATTTAACCTAAAAAAAACTCAACCTGTAGAACAGAGGAACTTAGAGGAATAAAATATCACCCAGCCACTCTAAACCAATGAGCCAATGAATAAGGTGTACATTGCTAAAATGTGCTGGGTATCTCTCATTGTAAAGTGTGTAAAAAAAGATCTACATACAGCATAGAGCAGGGGTGGCCAACTCCAGTCCTCAAGGGCCACCAACAGGCCAGGTATTATGGATATTAATGCTTTAGGATAGGCGGCTCAATCAGTGGCTCTTGAGGACTGGAGTTGGCCTGATGGTGGCCCTTGAGGACTGGAGTTGGCCTGATGGTGGCCCTTGAGGACTGGAGTTGACTTGATGGTGGCCCTTGAGGACTGGAGTAGACTTGATGGTGGCCCTTGAGGACTGGAGTTGGCCTGATGGTGGCTCTTGAGGACTGGAGTTGGCCTGATGGTGGCCCTTGAGAACTGGAGTTGGCCTGATGGTGGCCCTTGAGGACTGGAGTTGGCCTGATGGTGGCCCTTGAGGACTGGAGTTGGCCTGATGGTGGCCCTTGAGCACTGGAGTTGGCCTGATGGTGGCCCTTGAGGACTGGAGTTGGCCTGATGATGGCCCTTGAGGACTGGAGTTGGCCTGATGCTGGCCCTTGAGGACTGGAGTTGGCCTGATGGTGGCCCTTGAGGACTGGAGTTGGCCTGATGGTGGCCCTTGAGGACTGGAGTTGGCCACCCCTGGCATAGAGGGACTGCTGGGCACATTCCATCCAGTTCTGCACACCACATTCATTTTACATTGTACTAAGCAGGGAGTCAGCAACATATCTAGGAAGATTAGTGATATAACTGTAATCTCAAAGTGTGAATGCATGGAATTGCGGCATAAACATGAGACATCCAAGGGCATGCAAGAAACACAAACACTGTACCAACATTAACAAGCAGCCTATATAAAAATGTTACCACTTATTATTTATCATTATTATTAAATCTCCTGATGGGGAATCTACATAGCAAGTCGTATACCGTTGGATTATGTGGAAAATTTGTGATATCATGTTCCATGCACTGATTAGCTCTGCATCTCAAAATTTTTAACAAATGTTATACTCACATGTTTGATTTCTATAATGTTGCTGTTTTTGTAAGGAATTCCATTTTTTTTTTACATTTACTTAAATGATTAGGGTTGATGTATATAGTGTCCACGTGCATTATTTCAGTCAGTAGACAGATTGGCAAAGGTCACGTTATGCTCAGAGAGCTTGAATGTGCCTATAGATGTTGATATATATTTTAATTAACCTTGTGTATATCTTGTAAAATTAAATTACAGACTACACATGGACACAATCAGTGTTCTCATGGGCTTAATGAAATTAGGCTAGGGCAAAGTACCTCTTAAAAGCACAGTTCAAATGGACCAGTCACTGAACGAAACAATGTCTGTAACATGTTTAAGGTATTAAAGGTAATAAATCTCGTCTCATGATCACGGTAACTCCTGATGAAGCAGAAGTGAAACACGATGAGGACTGGAGCAGAGACACTGAACAGACCGGCTGGGACGGAGAGAGCAGTAGCAGAGGACAGGAGTTGTAATTCCCATTCGTGCATATATTGATTGATCTGTAAGGGAGACGCATCCTTTTTTTTTGTTATTGGTACTTGTAATACAAATGGCAGGGAATATTATGTTTTTTAATCAATCTCTTACCTCAGGGGTTATAGTAGCTACAGTTTGACTTAAACATACAAAGAAATGTTTTTGTGGCCTGTGAAACCCTTCACCAGGGGGTTTATAGGTCTGAGAATCAAGAGATAAAAACATCTGTTTTGCCAGAGATGGGATTACATTATGACTCTTCCGACTCCCAGGTAAACAGGACACTGTTTTAAGGTACTTTCAAAGCATTCCTGGAAGCGTTTTACAGAGTGACAAGTGCTAACTCTACTGTTCAAAATATATGAAATATGGAATCCTGGACCTGACGCCTACTCCGAAGAATAACGTTTAGATATTTGTAATCGTTGCAAAGAGACGAATGCAATAAGGGCACATACTTGTGGTTTAGGAGGTGGCAAGGGACAGATATCCATTTGTCACTCAAATTTAGGAGCATGCCGGTCAAAACCAGTCTTGTTACATTCAGCAAACTCGCCCGAATCTATTAATATGACTCGTGTCTGTCTAAGTATTAGGGAAATGAAGTTATGAGTGGGTTATATATTTAGTCAGACTTTAAAGGTCTTTTTAGAGTCACAAAACTGTCAGCCAGAGGATAATGCTTCAATCAGGAAAAAATAGTACATAAGTCTCACCAAGGTAATATGAAAATCAGAATTCAACAAGAGGTGTGTTTTGGGATCAGACACGTGAGTTCTCATCTTTTCTACGCCAGTGACCTCTCTGGGGAAAAAACGTATGACACGTCGTAAAGCATAGGAATTTCTATGGACAGCTCAACCCCCTTATAACACTGTGCTTGGGGTCCAAAGAGTCACATCGCATTATTAGCGGATTGCGTTAGAAATAATGTACAATTGTATGCATTGTACAATAAAGTATTTAAGATACCAATAATCGTGTTGTAAAGTATTCATAAATGCGAAAATTGGGAGCCACGCTTGCATCGCGTTATAAGCGTATTCGCGTTCTAACGGATCGCGTTATAACGGGGTTGAGCTGTATGTTTTATCATTTTATTTAAAAAAAAACTGTTCTGCATTTATTGTCACTGTATGTCTTGTTATAACCTTTTTTTTCTAAAATCTAAAGCACTGTACTTTTATATGTATTAAAATAAACCTTTAATAAGTGATGCTTTGGGCTCTGAATGAACTGTTACACACTTTGTAGAGAGAAACTTAATTTTTCGGACACATTTTGCTACAACGGATTTTTGTGTGCATTAGTTTTTCTTTAATAAACAGAGAGGCCAGAGGCTCTGTATATGTTTCTAATATCTTTCACCTGTGCTTGTCGCAGCGGATAGATATGATTGCAATCATGTAAGGGGCTGATATTAACTCATTTGAGTATCTTGCGGAGGAGGAATGGGGGGTTGGCTAGAGTAGACATGTGAATTAACCCTGGTTGCATATCTAAGTCCCATGCTCACCTGTGTGCTGTTCGTGACAGGTGGTGTATGGGGACGGTTTGAGGGGAGATAATGTTCATTTGAGGGACCTTTGCGAATGGAGACAGGGCAGTAGTATCGGTGCCATTGCACCGAGCCCCGCGGATACAGAGGCCCCGTGCTCTCCCCCACAACAATTAATCTGATTGACGAGGGGAGAGCACGGGGCCTCTGTATCTCTTACCTTCTCCAGCGGCATCTCCTCCTGCGTAGTTCAGTCATCATGGCTCCGCGACGTCAAATCACGTTGTGTTGCCATGAAAATGGAATGTCATGTGACATTGTGACGCCACGATGACTGAACTATGCAAAGGGAGATGCCGTCAGATGATGCCACCGGTGAAGGTAAGAGCCGTGGTCCCGCACATGTCCCTGCACTGAGCCCCGCAAACATCCCAGCCGGCCCTGTGATGCAGTTCACGTGCTCATAGGTGTTGCTGTACATGACAGTACCATAGAGCTAGAAATACTTCATTTTGGATCTTTTGTTCTCTTCTAGGTGCACCACCGGGAAGCTCGGGTTCTTGGGTTCTTGGGTTCTTCTCATGTTTGGTATACATGAAAATTCTTTATGAGTTCTAGATCTGTGCTTTCCAGACCACACAGCTCCCTCATGTTTAGTGGTTATCATATTGGTGCAATACAAAGTATCTGAACCTGCGGAACAATTTGTAAGTGAAGCAAAGATAATATCACCTTTCTGCATCCATCACGTGAAATAGTACAGCAGCCGGTTGAATTTTTTTTCTTGAGCTTTTATTTAGCTTTTTATCATCAGAATAGAGGTACACAAACTAAGTTATGATCATAATAAAACTATCAGCAAAAGGGGTACAGTGCCTGAGTGAAAGAAATGATAAACCCGTTAGACAGCGGGGTGAAGGTGTCTGGGCCACACCTGTCCACATCTGTCAAATATCTATGTTCTAAAAAAAAGAAGCACAGAGAGCGGTCACACATAAAATAACATAACAAGCTGGAAGAGTAGAGATACTCCAGCTGTGTATATTAAAAATATAGTGATCCAAATGAGAAAGTAGTGGTACCTTGCACTGCCCAGCACCGTTACACTTTGGCCTCTGACTAGGACAATCGCACATCTGCCACGTACAGGAAATTAAAATGGATTTGCTACAGTTGACAAAATAATTGCAAACTCCAAGGCAGGTGGCTAAATCCGTGAAAAGGGGAAATGTGGTTAGAGTAGAAGCTTTAGGATAACAACTCTGCTACTCAAATAAGTCACTGTCATTCAAAGCAGGGGTGCTCAACTTCAGGCCTCAAGACCCCCCAACAGGTCAGGCTATAAGGATTTCCCTGCTTCAGCACAGGTGGCTCAATCAGTCCCTGCTTCAGCACAGGTGTCTAAATCTGTCCCTGTTTCAGCACTGGTGTCTAAATCAGTCCCTGCTTCAGCACAGGTGGCCCAATCAGTCCCAGCTTCAGCACAGTTGGCTCAACCAGTGGACCAGTCTTTGACTGAGCCACTGATTGAGCCACCCGTGCTGAAGCAGGGATATCCCTAAAACCTGACCTGTTCGGGGGGGCTTGAGGGCTGGAGTTGAGCCCCCCTGATTCACAGTATAATGTTACATGTTAACACAATTAGATGACGACAGAGAACGCTTTGTACTGCGCAGCTGGCAGCAACGGAATTAAATATCGCAGTGGAACAAGACATACGTCTCATTATATTCCCAACCACACATTCGCCGACGATGCATTCTTGCCCGGCGCATTATGGTTTTATACTCGCCATAAATATTGACAAAACAGAGTGAATAAAATGCAATTTCAGCTTTACGGGGCAGCAGCAAAAATGGATTTCTCCCGAATGCACCTGCTGGGCTCATCTCCTGCTGTGCCGTGTTACGCCGTTCTCATTGTGCGCGGAGCGCCTTCCCTGCCGACATCCTCACGGTGACAGAATTGCACGTAGGACTGCAGCACGTTAATGGGTTTGATTTGGAACTGAGGGTTGAACGTAAAAAAAGACAGAAAACGAGAGGGAATTGCAGTGCCACGGCAAGAATAACCTTCCCGGGCATCGTAGGCCCTTTTTGGAGGTGAATGGGTGAGCACAATACGCGCAGCTGCTATTTAAATACAGCTGACCACACTGCAACCCTTTATTCCCTCTAATCCCCTACAAACAACAGTAGAAAAAAACAGGCTGTTTGCTTTTCATTGGCAGCTCCAAACAAATGTGTGAGATTCAGTTGCTGCCGGTGCATATTGAACAGGTTGCTTGATCAGGGTTATTACCAGGCCTAGTGAGTCAGTTATAGGTATGTAACACATATTGCCCCCCCCCTCCCCCAAATCACAGATAGGGACCATGTGGGGAAATCTACATGTTACCAGGTGTATGGTGCGTTACCTGTCAGGCTCACAGGAGGCCTGGACCTCCGCCACAGGGAACCTGGGGTGTATCCTGGAACGTACTGCTTACAGCGCCTCCACCTGTGCAGGGAATCTAGTGTGTAGAATAACCCCTGACACAGGAACCACATACAGTAAGTACTTACACCAGGGTATGGATAAAACAGTTAACTATCTGCACAATAACCTTATAACAATAACCATATGACATCAATAGCATCACAGTATGTAACCCTGTAACCGGCCTAACGGTGCCTCAACCCCACCCACCATCCACCCAGGCGTCTCAAAAGCCCCACAACCCCACCCAAGTGTGGAACAGCGCTGCCCACTGACATGAGGTGTGTAGCTGGTGCACTTGGTGACTTGATGGTACCTGCCGGGTGCATCCACACCCGGGCGCTCAGATGCTGTACTGGAATGATGGATCCGAAAGCGTGATCCACGATGCTTCCGCTCTTGATGTGTGGGGTTGCGTCCCGCCAGACAATCCCACCAGGAAGATAGTCTATCTTGAGCGATGTCTGCCTCCAGACACGTTAATCAGGGCTGCAAAGCAGATTAACTGTGTCCCTGCACTTACACACTAATAAGGGTAAAGGTCCCTAACTGAAGGGGCCTTCCCTGCAGCAACCACAATCTGGTTATGTCTCAGGGCCTATCTGGGGCCTTGGGGAGTAACCTGGCCTAGTGTCAGGGGCTACTGGTCCCTGCACACACCCTTCCCTAACCTGCTCCCAGCTCTGACTCACTCCTGTCTCTCTGCACACAACAATGTATCTAATTGCAACAGGAGCATTTGTAAGCCCTATTGGCTGTAATGCTGCATGTGATAGGGATCATAGGGCAGGCCCCAGAGGCTGCTGGGTGTTGTAGTCCTTTGCATACCTCTTTTACATTGAGGCCGCGTGCGCGATCGTAACTGCGGATGCGCAAGTGTGTAATGGCTGCCGCAGGCTCTGCCTGTGCATGCACCGACTAGAAATGTCCTTGCGCTACGGAGCGCCACTTCTGCCCATCTGCAAACTCGTTAATGGCCGCCGCAACTCTGCTGCACATGCGTGAAAGCTTTAAAGATGGCAGTGCCTGGCTGTAGATACCGCCGGGAGCCCCCGGCGACGCGCTCGCCCCTGCAGCTCCCTGGCACAGTGCAGGGGTCCCCCACGCTAAGCGGAGGTAAGGGGGGCCAGGGGGAACCCTGCTACACTCTCCCCTTGGTAAAAACCCCAACGACCTCGGTTGGGACAGTGTCACACAGCATGAAGTTACACAATAAAAATGCAATGCAGAATATGTACAACTTATCACATGCACTTTATCATCGATGTTACATGACTTGGTAACCATACTGATAGACGAGACCAGCTGAGACTCCTAATGGGGAGCTCCTAACTGATCAAGTGAGGGCGCCTCATTTTGACTTCTGTGAGTCTCTTTTACTGAACCTGGAGTCTCTGTAGACTCTTTGCACTCATGGTCAGGTACTACAGTCTCTAGTTGTAGTCCACCGTTTCCTCCTGGTGGAAGGAACAGCAAGGGGTCTCTGTGCCAGACCCTTACCCGACCATCTGCATCGTGGATGCGATAGGCAAGGAGGTCTTGACCTTTTCCTCGGTCCACTGCATGGCAAATCGAATACTTCAATTTGCGCCTGGAGGAGGCAATAATTACCAGAGCAGTCACTACACAGTCCTGACTCTCTCCAGCAGTTGGTTCAGAAGTGACGTCTTCTGGGGACATCACTAGATCTAGGTACAGATCCATGTCTTGAGACGAAAATGATTGAAGGTTCCTCTTGTAGAAGTAAGCGCCGCACAGGGCCTCTGTACTGGATACCTCCATTGCCGTCTGCAGGGGGTAATGGTTTGGTGCCTCACCGCTCTGCTGGCTGCTGACGGTTATCAGGTCATCTGGACCCCTGTCAGGTACCATCTCCGCTGAAACAAAACAAAGAACAGCGCACAACGCTCATTGTGAAATAGGTAAGTACAATTTTATAATAAAAATGGTTCAAGGTTCTGCGTACATTAAGCAAGTGGAAAACAGGCACAGAATATAACACTGGTACCTATTACCACTCCAGGAAACTGGAACACGCATGGACAGCAGGTCTGGATGTCTTCAGTCCACTTCCGCAATCTGCACATAGGTTCTGCAAAGTCCCCGCTCAGCGCGAGACGCACTTAGAGAGTCCAATGGGCTCACCCACAAGTGCCAGGTGGGTCCGGTTAGAGCTGCGCCGAAACAGGAGTCTACGTTGGTGAACTCAAAGCCTCATGAGACAGCGTCTGACGTCAGACTCGCAGCGTCGCACTGAGTGCCCTCGGGTAATGATGACGTCAACGCGTGTGCGTCAATAGGTAAGAGTCTCTCTGAAAGGCTGCTAAATCACCAGAAACTTGCCAAATAAAACTGGGAAGCATACAGATAAAAGAGTGGAATATATTTGCAGACTATCTATGTGCAGATTGCGGAAGTGGACTGAAGACATCCAGACCTGCTGTCCCTGTGTGTTCCAGTTTCCTGGAGTGGTAACAGGTACCAGTGTTATATTCTGTGCCTGTTTTCCACTTGCTTTATGTACGCAGAACCTTGAACCATTTTTATTATAAAATTGTACTTACCTATTTCACGATGAGCGTTGTGCGCTGTTCTTTGCTTTGTTTTGTCTAGTAACCTAGGGTCTTGGGCTACCCTTTGTACTGCAGCAGACGCTCCATTTATTTAACTGGTAACACAGTTATTATATATGACACTCACCTGGGTCTATAGTGGTATTATTTAATCACTATTATATCACAATTATTAATTCATTTTAGTTGTGCACTTGTATTGTTATTCATTGTTCACCATCTCCGCTGCACTGGTTACCTTGATGGGGTCAACTCTGCTCTCTGGTCTACAGAGGTCTTCTAGGGGGGACACTTCCACCAGGACGTGATGACGGGGCGAGCCAATCGCCCTGGTGACCATACTTTTGGAGCCACCGTGCTCCGCGGTCACCTGGGAGCTCACACCCGACACCCCTGGGGCAGTCAACTCACCCCTGTCGTCGTTGGCAGGTACTGATCCCAAGCCTGGGACCGATGGTACCATCGTTGTAGTAGGCCGGACTGGCCGTGGCAGGGCCCACAGCAGGGTCCTCAGTAGATGAGGCAGTTGACTCTTGGTCCTCAGCTGCACCTGGGTTGTCCGCCATCACCACGGCTGATTGGCTACAGTCGTCAGTAGAAGAGGATGGGGGTAGAGACACCTTACCCTTCTTTGGTTCCAACACCTGGGGTTCCGGCATTGGAACCGAGTCTGGAACTGCTGTTAGAGTGCACAGGCCCTCCAAAACCTCCACTGTTGAGGTAGGTTGGTTACCAGCATCGACCGGCCGAGTTGAGGGGTCAGTCGCATCTTTCTCTGCGGGTTCCGTAGGCTGCAGCAACATGGGCTGCAAAACTGTGCTCCGCAGCAGGCACTCTTGGGTCCCAAAGTCAGTTCTCCATCTGTAAAGTCACATTTGCTACAGAAACATTGTACGCACCCCTGCCTGTCCACCTTTGCCACCAGAAATTCTATTGGTAGATGATAGGGGTCAAAGTCCATACCGCCATACTTATTCAATTCTTTTTGTAAGCACAGGCACAAAAGATAGGGCACTTTCACACCTCTTACTCGACAAACTCTATACAAATGTGGTTGTGTTTCGCTGCATCCTGTACCTCCCTGATGGGGAACAGAAGTTGCTGATGGGGGCTCACTGCGCTCCCTCCCCCTGGTGGAATCCTGAGGGGGGGAGGTGCACACTATCAAGGAGTGATTCTGGCTCTGTGCTGAGCCACGGAGGTCACGTGGGTAAGTGTGAGCATCCTTGCTTAGAATGTTATATATTTATTACAGCTTGTGTTTGATTACGTTTGTAGTCCCAGCTACCCATCTTCTCTGGTTTTAGTCCATTGAACTACCACATTGCCGCTCCCTTTGTTGTATTTTCAGATAATTAAGATACCTCTTTTCTTAAATATGTCTGATTCTGGGATACTATTATACCATTATGATAACAGGTACATCCTTCCTAATATTTGCAGTAGAATAATACCTTTATATTATTATCTCCCTTGTTCAATGTTACAGATGACGACACATTGTGGAATTCACTTTCTCTAAAAACATGTCCCACCAACCCTGGTACTTGTTATTCGGTGCTATGTGAATATGCATAAAACAGTGAAAAACCATACAATGCTCGTGTCCATTTTATCTGTCATTGTCCTTAAAGAGGAGACATTGTCTGTCTGGTATCGGAAGGTTCGCTTCTTGTGATACCAGTTGGTGTCGTAGTCTAAATTTTCTCTGGCCTCGGCTCACAGAGTGGTCCTCTCATCTTTGGAAGAAGTGGTTGCTGTTCATCTGATGGGAGTCTGGTCTTTTATATTTCGGTAGCTGCTTTTGGATATGGGACATCTCTGGCTCCAAAAACAATTCGCAAATACCATGAACCTGTAAAGCTTATACACACAGGGGGGAGAAAGAACATTTTGGGGGTTCCAAATAGGAGCTTCTTCAGGGCCCAAAACCCATAATTCACCTGGGGAGATAAAGATCAAAACAAAATATTCGTCCTTAGCAGGGATATAGATTAACCTGCCTTTCCTGTATATAATTTACATTGATAGATAGAGATATAGAGATCTCTATCTCTATCACACATTAAGTTATGGTGGGTGAAAAGATGACTAAAAACCCTCCACCGTATAGCATATAAAAATATTACTTGTGAGCACATTCACATGTATTAGACAGGTCTGCAACCCTGCCCTTCACCATTATCACCTAGCATACAGTGCTTCCACTGCAGCAAGGGATTCTGGGAAATTACATGCAAATGAGCACAGTGCCACCTTTTGTCTCCAGCCCACATTACATGGTATACCCTTAAGGCAATGCATGCCTGTAACTCGAGAAGCAGAGGGTCCCAGGGGCTGAAATTAATATGGTTCAGCTCCGGAGACCCCCTGCTTCAATACTATTTTATTAAAATAAAAGCAGTACGATTGCCTGTTAGAGATGGACGGATTCTGCCTACTCCCACTGCGCAGCTCTTCCAGACTGATGTGGCCCGTTAGGACTAACACAGAGGGAGCCCCATTCAGAAGCAGGGACCCCCCCTCCCCCACTGTTAATCCTGATGGGCAATTAGTCTGATGGCATGGATTCCGCGAGTGGGCAGTGGTCAGGCAGCTGCCATCTGTGGTTTCCTGGCCGATTCCTCGACAATAGATCTGGCTGCATCTTTATGGTCCTGTGTCTCACTGCCCCTTTCATGTACTGCCCTATCGTTTATTCCTTCTCTGCATCATCTGCCTTAGATTACTATCTTGTGGGTTTTTTTCGGTGTTAAGCTCACGGAATCTCTGTAAATCAGTATCGCTGAGGAAGAGAGAGACCTCTCGAAAGCTTGTCTTATAATATCTATTGTTAATTCAAATAAAAACGGCATCACCTAATCCTGAAGTACTCATACTGTATATATATATATATAAAGGCAGAAGCTAAAACATGATGTACCTAATGTGCTTAATTGCATTTTTTCACATGAACTTTGAAATATGTGCAAGATGGAGATTGTCGGTATCATTTTATATGTGATGAGTTGTAAGGCTACTAACAGCTCAAAAACAGAGAGTGCAAAAAAAGTCAATAGGAGTTAATAATAATGTGGGACTGCTGAGGTAAGCCACGAGGGAATTCCACAGCGTGGGTGTGGAAGGGGTGGAAGCAGATGGGGGAGACACTGTTGGGCTGCGTGTATGAAAGAGGAGTTCCAATGGAAAACGCTACCTGAGATCCGAGAAGTATAGAAGGCCTGGGTCAGCGCCTCTATGGATCCCTCGTGTAGCCCTCCTCCAGCGCAAGCCTCTCCGCAGAGGGAACGATGCCGTCCTAGATGTCCTCTGCACGGTCTCCCATCAATGGCGCGGAGTTCCCGAGTGCCGGAAGCACGTAGTCGTGCATCCGGTCCGTCCGGAAAACCTTCCTTTCCCTGTAGACACGTGATTTCACGGGGGAGAATGTGATAGCCGCCGACACCCACGTAACCCTCAGATCCTCAGCGCGTCACTCCAATCAAACGGTAGCAGCATAAAGAATGATGATTGGAAAGTTGAATCGCAGAAGCCCAAAAAAATGCACCAACAGCTCACCAAGTGGAGGACTAAAAACGTTTAATAAAGACTACATAAAAAAGAAAATAGGACAAACAAAAAAACTAATACATAACAACCCTATTTTATATGGACTGTTTTAGAATGAAACACCAGATGGAGGTGTTTGTATTCCAAGACATGGTTTGGAAGCAAAGACAAATCGCTCTCGGATGCAGAATATAAAGTGCAACTCTTCTTACAATGTCATGATGTAATGCAGCAGTTTTCAAACCTTTTTTGGTTAAGGTACACTATGTGAAATTCTGCAGACACCCAACCTTCTCTAATAGTGTGTCTGATATCAGATGCATTGTAAATTCTTTTGTATTTGGTACAATTTCTCAAATTACCTGAAAGTTCCTAGGAACCCTGGTTCAAAAACACCGATGTCATAGTATCTAAAACTGCTATCCAATAAAAAAAAAATACTGTATCAAATGCAATTGACAATATATTGATCTCTAATTTGGCAAATTCTCCGTTAACTTGTCAATTTGTTCTAGTCCCAGGGTTCTTTGAACCAGGAATGAATCCTACATTTGACATCTAGCCTTAAATTACAGCGCCACCGAGATTTTGCATATTTTTCTCCTTCTATAGACTTACCTTTTACTTTCCCATCATGAGCACATGCAATATTTGATTTTGAAGAATTGTTGAGATATATATATATATATATATATATATATATATATATTGAGGGGTAAGGATTGAGCCAGTTAAAAAAGAGGCAACTCGTATTAAAATGAGATATACCAGGGGTGCGCAAGATTTTTTTCTAGGGGGGGTGCAGCGGTTGCAGAGGCCCCACAGCACTTAAATTAAATGCCGGGGGATCGTGTGAGGCCTCTGCAACCTCAACTTACCGAGATTCAGCCGGCTGTCATGTTACGTCGCAGCGGCGTCATGACGCGTCGCCATGGCAACACAGCGTCAGGGTCACGTGATGTCATTTGACGCCGGGAACAGAGGTAAGGTGGGGGCACAGCTGCAAACGTTTGCGCACTCCCGAGTTACACAATGGTTTTGGAAAATTCAGTGTTGGGCCTGAACAAAAATATTTAAGACTTCCTGCCCAGTTTTTCAAGATGTTACAAAATCTTAAAGTGGTTCAACTGGCAATTACAATGTCAGAAAACCACCACTCTTCAGTTTCTCTGCAGATGGTCCATTCTTAACGAGAGAACAGGGGGTGAGAGGAAAGACCTTACCCCCTGCAGGGTTGTCAGAGTAAGTCACTATAGACATGCTTGAATTTGTGCTCGGACCAGCCCACAAAGTGACTGGTGAAAGCCTTAGTGGGGGCACCCTCGGGCCCAGACAGACTCGCGTTATATTGGATAAACCCGCTGAATCTCCCTGTCTGGGTACAGCTGCAGGGAGAGTGATCACGGTATTTAGACGTCTGTCCGTTTGCTCTACACGCGTCTTATTTGTGTTCATTATGGCTCGGTAGTGGTCCTTTCATAACCCACTCAAACACTACTTGAATCATCGTCATTAAGAGATTTACTATATATAGTAAATCATTAGGCACGGTTTACATCTTCAGGAGAAAGAGACAAAGCTCTGATCAGTACAAAAGTACACTAACCTCTGCGAAATCAAGGCACAGGATTCTCAAATCTTTTACAAATTCTGCATTTATGGTGGGAAGAAAAGACCAACAAGGAATCAATTTGATGCCTGTAGAGATAGAGAGTCAAACACTGGTAACCCGTGCATTATTTTTTTTTTCACACAGTACTGAAGCAGGGGGTCTCTAGAGCTGAATCCAATTAATTTCCGTTCAGGTACCCCCCCTGTTCCCGAGATACCAGCACCCCATACGGAGGAATATATCTCAGCAAAGTTTTACACTGCTCCCCCCACCCCCATCACATGGGCCAATAGGAAGCCAACCCCGATGGCATTTCAAAGCTCCTGCTGGCCAATAGGAAGCTGCAAATCAGCCATTACGTGAGACGAACAGCTACCGGAACCCACTAAGCAGGGGGTACCCAGAGCTGAAATTAATAGGGTGCAGTTCTGGAGACCCCCTGCTTCAAACCACTGTTAAAAAAAAAAAACATCATGTATTGCCCCTTTAAATCACCAGGCAGCATCAAGATTAGACATGAATAATTAAATGGCGCAGACTCACAATCCCTCCCCAACCCCCAGAGGCATATCTTATAAAATTAACTTCATATGGTGCCCTTTAAAGCCGATTGCCAACCGTATTATTTTTCTGGATGTTTATTTTATTTCAAATAGCGCTGGAGGGCTCACATTGCAACGGCGGCTGTTTATTCCTCACTTGCTATACGCCCCTTTGTGTTTTTCAGTTCTGTGCTGCCTGAAGGCTTCAGAGAAGCAAAGACATCTGAGCTTGAGCGTCGCCAATAAAGTACTTGGGATGTCCAGCAAGGTTACAAAGCAGGAGGCACGTCAACTTTGGGTTTCTCATCCTTTTTTAGACAAAACCATAAAAAAAAAAAATAACAGGAAAATGTAAGTCACCGTACTGTATAGCAGCGGAAACAAATAGTGTGCAGGAGGAACTATACAGTGACCAGTTCTAAGCACCCTCTTCATCCGCCAGATGCAAAACGTTGTCACCCGTTACCAAACGGTTTCCTAAAATCAGCGCATCCTACACCAGCATGAATTAGTTGCCGCCCAAATTCTACTTTTGCCATTTATTTCTAATTTTAAATGATGCTGCCCGGGTTTTTCTTTTCCCCTGAAAAATAAATAAAAAATAAACCCATACCCATGTTTAGTGTTAAATCAGGCTGGTGTGAATGAAACATGACCGAGGGCAGACATGGCGTTGCATACATAGCTCTAAAATACTTATCGGGACATTTAAATGAAGAGCAAACCATCCTTTTTGCTGCCAGACGGGTGAGTAACATCGCAGGAAAGGGGTGAGTAATCGGAAAAAGGTAAAAACATCCTAAAATACAACACTAGGTAAAATCAATTCTGCTTCAAATGAAATACTGACAGGTTTAGAAAAATAAAAATTGTTGCAGTGTTCAAGTTTATTGTAGGTTACCCTGTTTCCAAGAAGATACACACAGGTCTCGGGCTATGCAGGGAGAACCAGGCGGCAAATCCACTTACTTGCACACAAATGGCCAAGACATCCACACAAAGTTTGGCTTTAGTGCAAACCCAACCCTTAGTGCACAGACAGTGCGCAATGCATGTACTATAATATACTTTATTTTGTATGCTCTTCTGAGTTTATGAACAGTATTTTAAACATTGTAGCAATATGAAAAATTAATAAAGACATTAAATGAAAACAGAGCAAGTGGAAAGACGATGGATAGTGGATGGTATGTAAGGTTGCGCGCCGAATTCTGACGATGGAGGGGAATAAAATAAACACCATGAAAAACTGGATAACATGACATAAGGCAGTTTTTTCCCCCCCGCAATGGTACTACTTTTTGCATGTCAATTTCTCTGGATATAGTAATAAAAAAAAAATATTTACAGGCTGCTTAACATTGCTTATTTTGGAAGAATGAGATTTCGTCCAAATAGATGTATTTTTCTTGCTCCAATTCGAAAAATAAATAGAGGCTTTCAACTGAACCCATATCCTTTGCTAGCCATTTATCATCTGAATAAACGAGAAACTACCCTCCAGATCTTTTGTTTTTCTTAGTGTCCGCTCAGTTACACAGAGCATCTTATGTCCCATCATTCTCTAAAAGCCCCAAGTCCTTTTTCTCCTGGTGGAATCTTGTGGCGTCAGTCTGTTTCCATGGCTGAGCTGCGGGATTCCCTCGCTACCATTAGTCTCATCAGCTGACTGTGGAATTTCTCAATCCGCTTGACATCTTGAGCCTGGTCTGTCCTGTACAGCAAGCACTGAAAACAGAAGGGAGAGAAGCACAGAACATTGGATGAGCGCGTCTGTTCGACAAGCTGATAAGCTCGATAGCTTCACACATTCCGGCTATTTTTTGTTGTTATTCGCGCTTGTTCTTTACTGATCTCGCAGTGTGTTACAGGGAAGCTGTTGCAGGACAGAAATATAAAGACGTTAAGGACAAGCCGCTTCACGTCACAAAGGGCATCTCACTACAGCCACGAGTGAGGTTTCTGTGGCAGGTACAAATCAGAGGATTTTGCAACAAACTGGTAATAAGGTGCAGCTACTAATTACCACTAATTACGTTCAACTGCAGCTGAGGGATGTAGACGAGGGGGATGGTGATTAACCGTATTAACTGCTGTGATCATATTAAGCAGGTGTCTGTTTGTGAAAGTGCTGCCTCTATCCCAGGGGCGCTCAACCCCAGTCCTCCCCCCAGTCCTCGCCCCCCGATGTCCCAGCTTCAGCATAGGTGGCTCAAAGGTTCAGACAAAGACCGAGCCACTGGTGCTGAAGCAAGGACTGATTGAGCCACCTGTGCTGAAGCAGGGATTTCCTGAAAACCTGACCTGTTGGAGGGGGCGGCTTAAGGACTGGAGTTGAGCACCCCTGCTGTAGGACACAGGACGCAGGGTAAATGTCCTGTCAACTTAACTCTTGCTGCCAGAGACCAGCAATGCATTGGGGACCACTGGTAGCAAAGGGTTAAATATTCAGTTTTATTCCGGCGTTTGTCAGATACTTTAATTCCACATAAAGTACAACAAAACTGACTTTATCTTAATGGCAAAGAACAGATGCACATCTTAAACTAAGCCCTCAGTCTACTTTTGTGTGTTTGAGTCCTCCATGAAACGCACAAACTATCATTCCAAGCAGATTCCCCGGAAGTATTGCAGCGGCTGCCCAGTTTTCATATAACAATCGCCGCCTGCTACAGCCGACCATGCAAAAAAATTACATAAATAAGGAGTCTTTATGCGGATTTCACATTTAAGTGAGATGGTGTGTGTATAATCTTGCCTAAACAAGAGGTTCCCTAAAGATGCAGACGTGCCAATCTGCATATATTAAAACGAATCTAAAAAGCAGTCATTCAACACATGCAATTATCAATAAATTGTCTCAGAATTAGAAACTTGATGCACCTTCAACAATGTGGGGTAATAGAGCTGGGAGTACTATGCACACTGCACGTTCACCGGCTGAGCTCTAGCAGTAGCACTGTAGACATGTATAACCACTACGGTAAACGTGCATTAGCAAATAATGCCAAGAATAGCCGTGTTGGCCTGGCATCAATTCAAATTAACAGCTGTACGCTGTAATTTCACTGTTGCATCAATAAACCATTAAACTGCTACTCACCAAGATAACTTAAGTCGGCTGCAAAGAAAATCACCCCTCACCCACGTGTTTGGGGTATTGCATCTACAGCAGGGCTGGCCCACTCCAGTCCTCAAGGGCCACGAACAAGCCAGGTATTGGGGGGTATTCCTGCTTCAGCACAGGTGGCTCAGTAACTCGGTCAACGACCACCACTTGTGCTGAAGCAGGGGTATCCTTAAAACCTGACCTGTTGGTGGCTCCCCCCGAGGACTGGAGTTGACCACCCCATATCTACATCACCGCCTCTCGATTCAACAATCTACTTCAGGTCAGCAGTGGTGAGCACCTGGTTAGCTCGTATTCATGCTCAAGCACCTTACGGTCCATACAGGTGAATAAGCCGTTAGCAGCCTAACGAGTTAGCACCGCTCATTACATAGGATCTCCGAGTATCTGGATGTAGCTCACATGGAAACATTGCTTGGTGAGGGGTGGCATTTTCCTTCACCCTAGTGCAATATTATGCCGTGGAACATTTTTATTACTGGGACATGAATGTGAGGATTTTCTTCCTCTGTAATGATTGTTATCTGTGTGTTATATGAAAGTGCTTGTACGTTAGAAGATAGGACAGCATCCAGAACACGTAGATGTGGCCAATCGCTCATTTGACACCCACAACTCTAGGCTATGCATACAGTGCTGTGTTAGGAATATGTAGAATGAAAAAAACAAAAAACCCAAGGTACATTAAATGTAGAGAGAACGTACAAATCAGCTATACACCACCCCTGTCTCATGCCCTATTCCTTGCTGCTGGGGGATCTTTCTCCTAATACTGGACGCACCCATAGACACCTGCCCGGCCCACACCACCTTGCTAATGGTGTTAACCCATCTAATTTAAATACCGACCAACCTTAAAACTCCTTGCTAAAGCAACCCAATAGCCTGCACTCATGGCTACTGTCCCACACCCAGTCGCTCCTACAAACCACTGTGGCCAAGCACTGCCATTTACTGCACTTAATCCCTCACCTGCTGTCTCTAACTCTCCCAACATACCACTTAGATTATAAGCTCTCCGGGGCAGGGATTTCCTTTCCAATTGTATACATTTGCTGTACTGCATTGGATTATAATTCCCTGTACTGTATTGACTTTGTAAAGCACAGAGTACACTGTCGGCGATACATACAAAACACCACCACAAAAAAAAACCATGTTCAAATGTCAGGTACTAGGTTAATCATTCCAAAAAAATGTAATAAGGAGATCTCCATTCCTGTTATAAACATCAATATATTGAAGGCATTAAGATACACTGATTAACACAAGATGGGGAAACACTTTTTACTTACCACTACATCATCTGTTACTTTAATGCACAGGTTCCCATCACAGTGTCTGTATTTTAGCACCACACGAACCTAAAAAAAAAAAAGTTAAGACCATAAAGCAGTGGTTTAACATTTTTGTTAAGGAACCTTATAATTCTATTGTGAAATTCTGCAGAACTCCAATTCTCTCTAATAGAGCGCCTGAGGTCAGATGCATTGTAAGGAACCCCAACCCTCTCTAATAGAGCGCCTGAGGTCAGATGCATTGTAAGGAACCCCAACCCTCTCTAATAGAGCGCCTGAGATCAGATGTATTGTAAGGAACCGCAACCCACTCTAATAGCGCGTCTGAGATCAGATGCATTGTATAATCTTCTGTATTTGGTACTATTGTCAAATTACCTGATAATAGCAGGGAACCTTTTAGGGATATTCCTAGGAACCCCCTGCTGATAAACACTGGTTTATACTCTGAAGCCAACATTTAAAAAACATTGTTTACTCTGTATTTAAAGCAACATCAAAAATCCTACAACAGGGGTGGCTAACCCGACTGGGAGTTGGATCCAGAATTTACCCATCTCATTGTCAAAAGACCACTATAAAGGAAAAATTCTAATTATTACGTGTATACTGTATAACCTGTATACACAGAGCATAACCTGAGCGTGTGAGTGTATAGTGCCATCATGTTCTGCGCTGTGTCAGTGTAAAGTGCAGAGTAAGTAGCCGGCGGCACTACACTAGGACACAGGACAAAACCTGACAGAAGGGAGGAAGAGGGAAGTGGGGCGATTGTTTCCCCCTCCTTTTAGGGGCCGCATGAAGCAGTGAACAGTCGCATGTGGCCCGTGGGCCGCCCCTGGCCTGTGAGCTGAAAGCTACAACAATAAGGTGCTACACTTCGTAATATGTTATATTGCAGCTGCCGCATTTCACCGACGGAAGCACAACCACAAAGCAGCCAATTTGATAGCCCCACAAGCAGGATATTGGACGATTGAGCACAGGAAAATGGATCGATCGGCAGCTTCGGTAATTATTTCTCATTAAAGCTACTCACAACCTACATGTAGTAATAAAAAAAAGGGGGGGAGGGATGCAGGGCAGCTGCTTTACGGGGTTGAAAACATGTCATCATACATACATGGGCAAAAAACAGCTTTACAGATATAAGAAACACAGACAAGACATTTAAACACACATGGTATCGTTCAAATTACTTCTAAACAATACAGATTAAAAAATATATATACTGTATATATATTTTCTGTTCCAGCATAAACCGTAAAAGAAGCTAGCACTACGCAGATCTGGGCACACCCGCCCAGCTTCGTTTTCTCACGGGAAGAAAAAACACTGGTCCTCTGTTATCCGACACAATGCGGTACTCAAAATGGCGTTGGATAGCGAAGCGTCGTAAAGTGAATCACATTTTACCATAGGAACACTGTTTAAATGGAAGGTTCCGTTCCTCAAGGCATTTTTAACACCAAATATTTTACGCAGGCAATAAGATATGCAGCACATACAAATTATGATGTAAAGATTCTATTTATTGAATCCACAACTGTATAATAAAACCGTATACAGTACTGTACAGTATGAACAATATACCACACAATGAGTGTATATGCGCACACGCATGCGTGCATATGTACGTGTATTCTTGATGATTTCCCTGACCTGCAGCCTTCTGATTAGGCAAATGTTGCAACTTTGCAAAGCGTCGTATAAGCCGCATTGGCGTCGTAAAAATGCCCATAGATATGCATTGCACAGCGTCGGATAAGCCATTCTACGTAAAACTAAACGTCGTAAAACGAGGACTGCCTGTATATGATAAATTCACACAACCCCTGTACATTTTACATGAAGATGCATTTCTGCTACAAAACTTCAGTAGTATTCATAGAACAAATGCAAAACGGCAACCAACTGCCCCTTCCAGGTGGCAAAAAAAACATTTCCGAGGTGAATATGCTCAAGATATTTTAGGCGGTTTCTGCAACACTAACGTACATCACACTTAGCAGGACACTGACAAGTTTAAGTGACGTATCAAGTTAATTTGGTTTAAAAATATTTAAAATTCCCCATATTGTCAAACATATTCCGCCGAATAAACCAGCGATTGTGTCTTGAAGCCAAGATACGGGCCTGACCTTAAACCCACAATGGGGACCACTTCTTACAGAATTACTTCAGCACAATCTCTCCAAAACAGAACACACAGGGGAAACGTAAGGATCAGTTGTCAACATTAGATAGAACTTGGGACCCAACCCTGATAAAGGCCTCCAAGAGTTCAAATGTAACGTCCGTATCTTACATCTATTAAATTGTTCATGCCCTTTGCAGTTGTTTATTCTCGTGGGCAAAGGTTTCTATTCATAGCTAACATTGCATGGTGTTATTCCTCTGGGATCCAGCAAAAGTCAAAATCAACCATTGCTGCTTTACAGACATGCTTTATTTAACCCCTTCAGGGCTCTCTCACATTTTTCACTAGTCCATGGGACAAGAATTACATATATTCAGTGTAGGTACCTGCAAATTCGGTTATGGCTTGACGTTGGTTGCAGGCTTAACACGCTTTGGCTAAAGGGTTTAACAAAATAACCCTTATTCACGAGATCACTATTTTATTTTAGCCTAATTGGTAGGAGCGCAGGAATCGTTCTTTATGCTTTGCTTTACAGACATGCCATATTAAAAACAGATCTCGACTCTTAACCCTTTGAGTGCGGGAGAGGCTGCGACCACAGAATGCCCTCTGGCACTCGCGGTCACGTGACTGCTTCAGGATCCCCCTCTGCCGTTCCACTCCACAGGAGCGCAGAACGTGACACCCCCACACCCCCTGCCCACCAGAGAAACTAGCAGGAACTATTACATTCATGACATAGCTAGTACGTCATGGGGCACCTGGATTGTCAGACACTAATGTAGGTGTGTCTCAAGGGCACCCACAGGGTTAAAAATAGCACGCCAATGATTTTGGATTGTTTCACCTGTTCACATCAAGTCATATTTACATGTGCAGCCACGACAAGAAGCTGCTGCCAAGGGGGAGGGAAGCACGCAGGTTCCCAAGGATATTTACAATGAAGTTACCCGGTTTAAATCTCCCTCAGGGGAAACAAAATGGATGCCAAATCTCAGGCCATTAGGAAGCTGCAACATCAGTTGGGGCTTCCTATTGCAGGGAAAAAAATGAAGCAATGCTCTGTATCTGTGCTCTAAAAAGGTGAGCATATAACATCTTGCAACGGTATGAATAATCCAAGTCATCATCATATATCAATGTTCCAACAAAGGATGCAGGTATAATGAAAAGTGCTAACCAGTGTGTCCAGTCATATTTGCTCCTATTATGGGGAGGTATATCCATAGAAGGTGATAAGGTGGGATGACCAGGATGACCAATATAAATGGACAGGCAGCCCCCACCCTCAAAAACACCTAATGTCATGAGACACTCCCCTGCTGCTAGACTGGTAAACTCCAAAAAGGTACTAAAACATAGAAGTTGATTGAAGCTTTGAGTACTCACACTTGGTATCCGTGGGTCCTTTAATCCGCGTGCTGCTGTTCCATTTGTTCAGGAGAGAGAAATCCCAGGAGGGGGAAAGCAAACACTGCACAGCTTGTTGGAATGGAGAGAAAAAACTACGGTGGCTGGATCAAAATAAAATGTGGTAAAAAGGTACTTTTTTATTGTTGAACGGACATCAGACACTCACAGAGCTTGTGGAAGGAACTTCTGACGCGTTTCGGGCTGGCCTGCTCTTTGTCAAAGAACAAGTGGCTTCCTATTGGATGGCCATTTAAATCCCCTAATAAAATCAGTAATACCAGTAACTTCACCGGAACTGAAAATAGCACAGTTCAGCTCTGGAGAACCCCCCCATGTTCCAATCCAATATATAAAACACACAAAAAAGACTAAGACAATCCCTAATAGTAGCACTCTAAATATGCCTCAAAATAAACAAATCAAATGAAAAACAGAAATTTGGACCCATAGTCAAGGTAGTATATACACTCACGGCTAAACCAGACCCATAAACAAATAGGGATATCTTGATTATATATATTATAAAAATGGAGGTAAACTAGTGTGGATTACTCCTTTATCTGGGGAACTTGCATCAAACAAACATCCGATTACTAAAAATGTGAAAAACTAAATTGTGGATGTTGGATCACAGGTTGCGCATGACGGCACAGTTAATACGGCATAACTATATCAAATTAATAGAACATACACTGTATACCCACCGTAAACTAGGCAGTAAAGAAACTGCACGGCGAGACGCGTGCCATCCGTAGAAAAAGTGTGTGTGAGTGTGTTGCTGAAGTCCCCCTTGCAATCCTTTTGGCAGGTTACTGGCTCAGTCACTTCTTCTTATGCTCTGTTGTAGAGGTGAGGAGCTATCCCATGTGGCTCAACCCAAGGAGGCTTTAATTTGTGACGCTGTTAGCAATCCCCAGGAAAATCCATTGCCTCATTCCCGATCGTCAGATCTCTTCTGCGGGATCGTCCGGGCAGTTTGCATTATTTCATTAATATTATCAGTTCATGCGCAGGAGAAAGCTGTGGCTTTACCAGGAACTTTTGGGTTTCTAATCCTCTTGAACAGGAAGGCTTATATGTGCTTCTAGGGCTCTTTAAAGGGGTCTTATTAGCAGATCAAAAGTCATGATTTCCGGTCGGACGGACCAACCACCCTCCTCCCCCTCCGTGATGGCTGACCCGTGGTGTCAGATCCCTTGCACCCTGTTCCACGTAGGTCCTGATCTCGGCAGCAATTTTGTTTCACGATCCCGGTTATAAACGCGGTCTCATTATGTGGACACCGAGCACCGCGCTATAATGGGGTTCAGCTGTACTTACAGTATATTGATCCAGAGGAAGGCAAACAAAACGCCTCAGCGACATTTCATCCAATGATATCTTATAAGGGGAAAAATACATTCCTTTCTGACTCCAAGAATTGGCAATCGGATTATTCCCTGGATCAACATCCTTCTCATGTTTACTTATTTGGTATATCCCTGTATACCTTTCCTTTTTTTTTTTAACAAATCTATTGTATCTGCCATCACAGTCTCCATGGGTAAGGAATTCCACATTTTAACTGTCCTTACTGTAAATAACCCTTTCCTTTGTTGCTGGTGAAATCTCCTTTCCTCCAACCTTAAGGGATGGCCCGAGTGGGATAGTTATTTTGAAAGCTCCTTGCATTGTCCCCGAATATATTTGTATATAGTTATCATATCCCCGCTTAGACGCCTCTTTTCTAATGTAAATAAATCTAATTTAGCTAGCCTCTCCTCATAAGTTAGATTGTCCATCCCCTTTATTAATTTGGTGGCTCTTCTCTGCACTCTTTCTAGTTCCATAATGTATTTTTTAAGGAGTGATGCCCAAAATTGTACTCCATATTCAAGGTGTGGTCTTACTAATGCTTTATAAGGGGCATATTTATGTTTTCTTCCCTTCCATCCACTGCCCGTTTAATGCAAGATAAGATCTTGTTTGCCTTTTGGCTCGATTACTACGCCTGTTTATTCGTGTTTCCCAAATGCATAACCTTACATTTATCTGTATTAAACCTTATCTGCCATTTACCTGCCCAAGTTTCCAGTCTCTCCAAGTCCTTCTGGAGAGAAATTACATCTTGCTCTGATTCTGCTACCTTACACAATTTCGGATCATCAGCAAAGATGGAGACTTTGCACTCAATGGCAACCTCAAGGTCATTAATAAACAAGTTAAAAAGCAGGGGTCCCTGTACCGATCCCTGAAGTACTCCAATCATGACTTTAGCCCAATCTGAAAAAGTTCCATATTTGACAACTCTTTGTCCAGGTGCACATATTATTACTGAGTCCAATTTGCCTTTTTTGTACACCAACCTCGTGTGGAACTGTATCAAAAGCCTTTGCAAAATCTAAGTAGACCACATCACCTGCATTGCCCTGGTCTAAATTCCTACTTACCTCCCCAAAGAAACAAATAAGGTTAGTTTGACATGATCTACCTTTCATAAATCCCTGCTGACTATTACTAATAATTTTGTTTTCCATTAGGTATTCCTGAATATTATCCCGTATTAAACCTTCAAGTAGTTTCCCCACTATTGAAGTCAGGCTTACAGGTCTGTAATTCCCCGGTTGTGATCGAGCTCTTTTTTTAAATATAGGCACCACATCTGCTTTACGCCAATCTTGTGGTACTGAGCCTGTGGAAATGTAATGGTTTGGCTATTACTGAACTTAACTCCTTGAGAACTCTTGGATGTATGCTATCGAGGCCTGGTGCCTTATTTACTTTAAATTTTAATCAAGCCGCCAATGAAATTCTTCCTCAGTTAACCAATTGTTCATTAAAATAGAGGTTGTGGCTTCCTCCTGCGGCAGTAAAATTTAAATTAATTCTTCCCTGGTAAACAAACCCAGAGGCAAAGAATTTGTTTAATACCTCTGCTTCTCACACTGAAAGGGTCCTATATTTTTTTCTGATTTTTTTTTGTTATTAAGGTACTTAAAGAACTTTTAAAAAAGGTTGACCTTACTTTCTATTGCAATACTTTTTTCATTATCCATTTTTGCTAATTAAATTGCCGTTTGCAATTTTTGTTACATTCCTTATAATTCTGATACGATGTCTCCGTCTCTTCGGACTTCAAGAATTTAAACGCCTTCCTCTTTTCCATTTCCTCCCCTACCTGTTTATTTAGCCACATTGGTTTCAACTTCTTTCTTTTATACTTATTACCCAAGGGTATACACTGATAAGTGTGCTTGTCTAAAAATGTTATAAAGACTGCCCATTATCTTCTACATTTTTCCCTGCAAAAACATCACCCCAATGTATTACATGTAGATTAGTCCCCGTTTATTAAAATCTGCTTTTCTAAAGTTTAAGGTCTTTGTTGAACCCAAGTAATCTGTTTTTTGACCATTTATTTCAAATGAGACCATGTTTTGATCACTGTTACCCAAATGTTCCAGGACTTGAATAGTTGCTATTTCTTCTACATTGTTTGATATTACCAAATCCAGTATTGCCCCTCTCCAGGTTGCTGCCTCAATAATTTGGGTCATGTAATTGTCTTTAAGCAACCCCAAACACCTGTTTCCTTTTGTTGTAATGGTAATCTCATTGCCCGAGTCTATGTCTGGATAATTAAAATCGCCCATTATGCAAACATGACCTAGTTTTGATGTAGAGTGGCGATATCAGTTTCTTCAAACCCACATTCAGGTCCCAGGATCGCACTGGATCTCTAGATATTGGCCCAATCTCCCCAACTGCTGTATTTAGGAATTCATGCATTGCAAATTACTGATCTAGGAGGCTGCCAATGGCGGAGATCTGGAGTTCCAGAAAGCTCTGATTCAGCTTGTCTAACCCCCCCTGATAAAACGTGAGGATAATACATATTGATACTCTGGGATGAGACCGTTTCTGCTCCTTGACACAGGGAAGATCAGTCACATGCTCACTGTCTCAAGGTTCAACAAAGTATCCGGCCGCTCCTCGTTTTTCCGTGCAACCCACAACTGGAACAGTCTACCCGAGACTCTCAGCCGCCACCAGTCTAAGTTCTTTCAAAACTAAAGCCGTCTCACTTTTGAATCTGGTCTGTAACTGTTACATACGCCTATAATATATATTATCTCTAACTGTGCATGCAATGTCTTGTAGTAATATATATTATCTGTAACTGTGGATGCAATGTCTTGTATGTAATGTATAACCCTGTTCACTTAATCTAACCATTATTGGTCCTCATAACTATGCCCAGGACATACTTGAAAACGCGATGTAACAATTACTTTGTGGTAAAACATTTTATAAATAAACTTCCATGAGATAAGTGGGAGCACAGAATACACTGCCGACAGGAACGATAGTAGATGCCTCAAAGTGGCACTGTGGCAGCCCTTAGGCCAGGTCCTCAGTGGCCACAACGGCGTGCGTGCCACACACCACAGCCCTCTATGGGGCAGGCCTCAGTGGCTGTGTGGGTGGACAAACTGCAGATGGCAAGAAGGATGAAGGGGAAGGTGGGGGGGGGGAGAAATTAAATAAAATAAAGTGTCAACTTCCAAGCAGGCAGGACAAAATCAACTGGTGCAAGAGGGGCACGTTACTATTCTGCAGGAGACATTACAGAAATTTCTAGCAAGCCCTGACAGATCTATAAAAAGAGAGCAACCTAAACCTATCCATTGCTGAGAGGCTTCAGTCTATTGTAAAGTCCAGCATTCTGCAGATTTCATATGCAGAAATGCTCAGTCTCCATAGTAACCCAAGAATTTTAATCAGTCTAAAAATAAAGTACAGTGAACGAGATTAGCCGTGTTATGCTGCCTACTTTAGATTGGCCTTTTGAATACCATTAAAGCACAATAAAAAGGCATGCACTTCCAAGTGATGGAGCACTGAACGGCACACTGGGAATCTGCTACTTGCTTCTATTTTTCTCCCTATCAGCAACGGTTCATCTATCAGGTGCAGTGATTCATGGAGAACAATTCAGATACTCAGGATTTCTGCATCCTCACCTCACTCAGCCTGTTCCTTACTGTATATTAGATAGAGGCGCTCTCTCTCTCTCTTCTTGGTCTCATCAACATACACTAAAATCTCCAGCACTCCCTGCAGCGAATGGCTGCACCCATGAAAGATTTATAAGCAGTTTACAAGGAATGGGAACAGGTAAGCAGGAGAAAAACGAGAACTGGAGGCCAAATGAAAAAATAACAAAAATTTAATGGGACATCAACAATTTAAAAGTGACTGTTTGCTGCTGATTTATCACTAAGGGTTACCTGGTATATGCGAGGGTCTGTCGGTTCCCTTAGGGGGACCAAGGGTCCATCGCTTCCAGCTGGTTCCCATTCAATGGGATCTAAGGACTTCCTTATTACAGCTACAGCGTTTATACACTCATGGTTTGTCTCCGGTATGTTTGGGGTTAATTCAGCCTGCGCGTGATACACGCTGTCTTCCAGGCCAGTAGCGTCGGGCTTTGAGGTTTACTCCTCTGCTTTGCTATTTACAAGGAATGGGAGGCAGAACTTTTCCAGATAACCCAACATCATAAAAATAGGGTAAAAAAAAAACACACAGAGGAGCCAATTAACCACTTTGTTTCCCGCTGCTCCTACAAGGCTCTGCAAAGTAATGTTTTGCAGGCGACTGGTAGAGAAGGGGTTAAAAAGTATTTCAGATGCTCAACAACTCAATGTCTTACTGCTACAAACGCATAATAAATAATGTAATATGTGTGCACCTGGACAACAGAAGCAATAAGGTAAAAGTACAGAGCTATGCAACAGGTGTAGCCACTTTTACTTTGCTTACAGATAACACCTTGTAATGCAGTTTCCATAAGACTTAATGGCAGTTATAAACACAGAATATCCTACTATAAAACACATCAGGAGTTAAAACACCCCTGGCTACATCTGCATGTTCTACCATTTTTAAATAAGTAGGTTGTGATGCGGTTGAAAGAAATTGAAGATATAGATATCGATATAACCAAACTGACTGTTACATCCCAGCTTTCAATCCTTCTTACCAAGGGGTCCACTCAAGTTTTTGCGGCACCCCCTGCCAAAGCTGGGCCAAGGAAGTACACAACCAGCAACCCACTCACAGACTGCTCCTCATTCTGGAACTTGGGTGCTGTTTCAGCATTGTGCAGCTGATACACACTGAAATGGAATCATCCAATAAAAAAATCCGACCCTACAGGTTTGTACCAAAAAAACATTGTTTTATCTCCCCCGAAGAAAGGCGATGTCCAAGACATTGTTTTATCTCCCCCGAAGAAAGGCGATGTCCAAGACATTGTTTTATCTCCCCCGAAGAAAGGCGATGTCCAAGACATTGTTTTACCTCCCCTTTACCTTGTGTACAATCTTACAATTCGCAACATACAGTTTGAACCCTTAACTTGGGAGACTTTGCACTCGTTAGGCTAAGGCCCCGCTCCCTCAGTCAGCACGCCCGCACGGCAGACAGGCGGGGCGCTGACAGACACAGACCGCGATATGATGTCTGTAGGGAGCGGGAGGTGGACGGGAGTGGGGTGGGCGTGGCTTGAGCAGAGGGAACCGCTACTCCCCCCCGCCCCCTCCACGGGCTCGGGCTGCAGGAGGGAGCTGCTGCGGGCTGCTGTAAGGTAAGCAGCTCCCTCCCCCTTCTGCCACAAAAAAACACACACACTACCTTGAGTAGGAAGCTGCCTGATGACAGCTCCCGCCCCTCCCCCCCCCGATTGGCTCATCAGCGCACCACGTGACGCGTCACCGCTCGGGATCACAATTTTCTTGAATCCCCTGGCGGCTGACGCGTCACAGTGCGTAGTGAGCCGTCAGCGAGGGGGGACTGGGACCAGCTCGGGAGGATTCCCCTGCTGGTGGGGAACGCTCGCTCAGCCGTCCGCGCCGCGGGTCCCAGCCCTTACGGTTACAAGTGTGCTACAAACACCAAACCACGCTACAAACCAGACATGAGAAAGTTAGGTGCGTCCTTCTCTGCCACACACCATGACAAACTACAATGCTACTTTACTGAAAACGTACTTTGCAGAGCTACATGGGGTTAGGTATAAAATGTATAGCAGATCAGTCCCCAACAAAACCTATGAAAGGTCGACAAGAGGAGCCAGCATGTTGATCCTACTTTCATAAAGCTGTAATTTCCTCACGTATAGTATATTAAAAATGGTCTACCCTGCACTCAAGATATAATTGGATTTTGACCAAAGTAATATTTTTACTGGTATACAAAGATAATGCAATAAAAATAAGTCAGAAATAGTATTTGAACTTGTAAAGGACTGCCCTTCTTGAGTGCAGGGTAGACAATGTTTTATATACTATACATTTGTTTGGAAGTAGGTGGGGACACCCTGCACCTCCTCTATATTAAATCAGACAGAGCATTATTTTTATAATTAAGGTGGCGCCGTTTGCCTGATATGATATACATAATTTCCTCATGTTGTTTCGACCACATCCTACTCTCAAAATTACATTTTTGTTGTTAATATAAAGCAACGCAGTGTTGGAACGTTATATGCGTCAGGATCAGCAGTCTTACCAGCGGAAGCCTCTGTGTCAACAAACATTCACTCCTTAAAGTAGCTCGCCTGGCAACACATTTTTATTATCATTCTTTTAAGCAAGGGGTCTCTGGAACTGAACCGCGCTGATTTCAGCTCCGGGGCCCGCCTGCTTCCCAAGATACTTACCTCTGTAGATGCTGCGCGTATATCTGCGCAGTTTACATCTCCCGCGTCACGTGGGATGATGTTGCGGCTTTGTTTTATGGCCTGGGACTTTTGTTGTTTTGCCGCAAACAAATGGACGCCAGCCACTTCGTCGCGACTCATCCCGCCGCTAAAGGGAAGTGCCTTACCCTAAAATCCCCTACCCCAAGTCCTTATCCTAATCCCCTTAAAGTAACCCCTAACCACTACCCCTTAAAATGAACCCCACTGCCCTGGAGAGTAATTAAACTTACTTCAGAAGCAGCCGACATTTCAGCGGCACATTGGCTGCGGCGGCGTGGCGAGTCATGGCGAAATGTCCCATTTAGTTGTATTAACACGCAGAATGTTGGATTTTATACCGGCTATACTGATTCCCCAGCCGGGGCTCCAACTGAGTTTTCAGGAAGCAGGGGGTCCCCAGAGGACAAACGGCGAAATGCCCCATTCCGCCCCTATGAGCTTATGCCTGTCGTATTACACAACTTTTCAGCACAGCCGGGGTTAGCTACATAGCCAATAAACCTCATAGACAGCTGTTTCCACCTTTTTGGCCTCATCAGTGCGAGGTTGGTTGCCAAGACAGCTCTACGTAATGCTGGTAGTGGGTATAGCCAAAACATTAAAAACTTCACTATTAATTAATTTATTCCTGATTGTTATGTGTTTTTATTTCTCTTCTCGTTTTAGTTGATCTGCGTTCATGAAATAATTTTTTCGTTTAAAAATATGTAGTGTGCGCCTAGACATTTTTGTATTACAGTTGCTGGCACTGTATTACCATGCATCTCATTTCAGGACAGAACTGGTCAGTTTATATTAGCGCTATTTACCACTTTGGTGATGCTGTAGCAATTTATGAACACACCTTCCCCCTCAGCCAATCTTAAACATAGGAGGGGTTTAAATAAGTGGACTATCCAGTGTCCCTGATAAAAGTAGCAGCTAGCTACGAAACGCACTGGAAGTGTACTGTAGGTATCAAAGTACAGACAGCACACACTAAGAAAGTCTGTGTAGCAATAACGGGTACAGACGGGAACAGGGAGGACCCTCGTTCCTCTCAAATAATCAAATAGAACATAAATGTTCCCAGCACACCAAGAAAAAAGAACTAATAAAGGATCAGCCAAAAAGTCAAATGTAATTAAACATTAACGATGCATATAACGTCAAACAGCAACAGAGGGACAACGTATATATACGGGAACAGGGACAAAGACAGGGATGGGGGAGGAAAGAGAGGAAAGGAGAGGAAGAAAAAAACACAGGAAATAAAAAGTGCAGGGCAAGGGGGCGAATAAAAAGTGCAGGGCAAGGGGGCGAATAAAAAGTGCAGGGCCCTGCACTTTTTTTTTTCTGTGTTTTTTCTTCCTCTCCTTTCCTCTCTTTCTCTTGCCAAGAGAAAATGGAGAAAGACAGGGTTGCTGACCTGTGAATGTGCTTACATGTGCTATTTTTATTTGCTGATTAATTTATGAAATTTCTGTAGTCGGATCAATGTACTGCATCAGTTTATGGTTCACCTACATGTTATGAAGGGGCAATTCAAGCCGTTTTCTTTTAACTTTGTAATACACAAATCGTAGCAGGGGGTCTCTGGAGCTGAACCCCATTAATTTCTGTTCGGTGGACCACCTGCTTCTGGAAATACTTACCTTTAGAGGGGGTGCCAGAGTTGGGGTTCAGTTCCGGAGACCCCCTGATTCAAACACACACACACACACACCTATTCTTTTTGCTTATTTTAAGTAGTGTTCATATTTGTTCTTTATTACATTTGCATTACTTACCTCTCATTAAAGATTGTAGGTAAAGCCTTGAAACTCGTGCATAGTATATCGCAAACAACTTCCGCCATTGACGCTTTGCAACACGTAAGAAATGTCAAAGGTTATTCTAAAGGTCAGTCTGTGCTGCAGCCGGTCACAGCGAGACATCAAAGCAGGATCAGGTGCTGTGAGCCGCTGCAGCACAGGTCAGTAAGGAGGGGAGCACAGAGCTGCTGGGCTCTGCCTGACCCTGCTATCCATGATCTCAGGGGGACTAGTCGGTGCTCCAGTGTGTCAGTGTGCTGGGTGGGAGCGCAGCTGGCAGAACTTGCCCCCGGGTGCAAATACACCTAGTTACTCAAACAAAAAAGAAGCCACGGAGGGACACTATTAGTAAAAAATAAATGTTACTTTAAAAAATAAAACAATACAACACTTACATATAAAATTGTTCCAACCTGCCTGGTAGGACTCAGATGTTCACTTAAACCTCGGTACCAGCTGATGTGATGGGAATTCCCATCCGCACAAGGGGGTAGAAAGAGGGAGGAACCCAGAGTTCAGAGAGTCCTATTATCTTATAGGGAAACCCACAGACAGCTGAAAAGCCGGTCGCGGCATCCTCGCTATGGAGCATTGACTCCAGACGTCTGTCGTCACAGCGTCATGCGTTAACGTCATGGAACATTGACTCGATGCCTCTATGCGTTTCACATCTGATGGGTCTCAGTGTTGCCGATGTCTGTGGCGATGGCAGAGAACACAGAACAGCACGGCAGTGCTTCGGGTCCACAGGAATCACCCTACGCGTTTCATTTGGCGAACTGAACTTCCTCATGAATATTCGATGCCGCCGCGGACATCGCCAACAGTGAGACCCGGATTGGAGGTTCCCATTGGCTTAACATATCCGTGACGTCACCAGTCGTCCAACCCAGAAGTGGGACCCACGAGGAGATTGCTCTTGGCTACCTACTGAGCACGATTGAGACATTGCAGGACCCAGAGTGGTCATATTGCTTATTTGCAATTTGGAGCATAGTTCCTACCTACACATCTAATCTATATCCTATTTCCTAACATGTTTGAAAATCACCAGTATCACGTGAGTGAGCACTCACTAGATTTATCTTCATTACAACATTTGTATTGCACATTTGCACTGTGTTTTAATTGTCTTTTCTATTTTTAGTCACATACCTGAGAGGAGTTTGCACTTTGAGTGTTTCTGTGACGTCTACCTAGGGTGTTAAGAAACACCTATTACCAGCTGCATCTCCCTGTTTGGCGATATTAATGTTGTATTAATCACTGGATTATACTAGGTGGTTTTGGGTTTGCGCTTTTTCCTGAGACACTTCGTGTACGATGCCTGGGTGATGGGTAAAATAATGTGTTTAAATAAAGGCCGATGCAGCAGATGGGTAATGACTTGGGGCCAAATAACTCCCTTATACAGGACATACGTGAAAACGAGAGGTCACTCAATGTATTACTTCCAGGTAAAATATTTTATAAATAAATAAATAAATTATCAAACGCCTCAGACTAGGAGTCCCAGGACACGCTCAACTCCCTAAAGGTCAAAGTCACCCCATCCCCATCATATTGTAAGCTCTTCAGGGCAGGGACTCATTTTCCAAGTGTTACTTTTCTGTCTGAAGCACTTATTCACATTATCTGTTTAATTATTAGGTCACATGTATTATTACTGAAGCGCTATGTACACAAATGGCTCTATATAAAATATATACAGGCCCAAACCCCGCCCAATACACCTCACACTAACAGCCCAAGAAACCCCCCTTTTCGCCTCTCTGAGCCCCCCACCACCCCCCATATGCCTACAAGGGAAGCCCGTACACACCTCACTCAAAGCCTAGGAAAGCACCCCCTCCACACACCCCATACTAAGGGTCTAGAAAAGCCCCCATACCTCAGGTTCTAGGAAAGCCCCCCCCCCCCCCCCCCACCCCACCACACACACCTCACTCAGGGCCTAGGAAAGCACCCCCTCCACACCCCCATACTAAGGGTCTAGGAAAGCCCCCCACACACACCTCACGCAGGGCCCAGAAAAGCACCCCCCCTCCCCCACCCTTATGCACTCATTAGAATCGAGCCGGCCTGACTCCCTCCACCTCCCACACAGAGCCCTCCCTGGCTCCCTCAGTAAGTCCCCACGCTCAGGCCGCGACGCTGGACATTACACGGGGCTCTCACCTTCATGGGCTCTGCCTGGTAGAGCTTCTCCGCCGCCCGGGTGAACTCCTCCCAGACCCGGTAGTAAGGCATGCTGGCGCCGCGCTGTACGTCTAATGAATGGCCGCCCTGCGCCTCCAGGCCAAGCCGGTATCACACATCAGCGTTAAGCAGCTCAGCCAACATGGCGCACGGACCTCCGCTCTGATTGGTCAGGGGTGCGCGGCGGCTACCAATGAGAGGCGCCGGCCATGGGGGAGCACGGGGACTACTTCCGGGGCTCAGGCGGCGCTCTGCAAGACTCTATGGTACAGGCGTCCGGCGCCAGTCTCAGTGCTGGCCGTGCAATGCATGCTGGGAAACGGCTGCTGCCGACGTGACCCGAGCGTCAGACTGCAGTCCATGTGGTATAGAGAGGACTGTCATAATAACAATGTATTCCGCGGCAGTGTCACACACCCGCACTCCTAACTAATACTCACACACCCGCACTCCCAACTAATACTCACACACCCGCACTCCTAATACTCACACACCCGCACTCCTAATACTCACACACCCGCACTCCCAACTAATACTCACACACCCGCACTCCTAATACTCACACACCCGCACTCCTAACTAATACTCACACACCCGCACTCCTAACTAATACTCACACCCACCCGCACTCCTAACTAATACTCACACACCCGCACTCCTAACTAATACTCACACACCCGCACTCCTAACTAATACTCACACTCCCGCACTCCTAACTAATACTCACACACCCGCACTCCTAACTAATACTCACACCCACCCGCACTCCTAACTAATACTCACACCCACCCGCACTCCTAACTAATACTCACACACACCCGCACTCCTAACTAATACTCACACACCCGCACTCCTAACTAATACTCACACACCCGCACTCCTAACTAATACTCACACACCCGCACTCCTAACTAATACTCACACACCCGCACTCCTAACTAATACTCACACACCCGCAATCCTAATACTCACACACCCGCACTCCTAACATACTCACACACCCGCACTCCTAACTAATACCCACACCCACCCGCACTCCTAACTAATACTCACACACCCGCACTCCTAATATTCAAACACCCGCACTCCTAATACTCAAACACCCGCACTCTTAATACTCACACACCCGCACTCCCAACTAATACTCACACACCCGCACTCTTTTAATACTCACACACCCGCACTCCCAACTAATACTTACACACCCGCACTCCTAACTAATACTCACACCCACCCGCACTCCTAACTAATACTCACACACCCGCACTACTAACTAATACTCACACACCCGCACTCCCAACTAATACTCACACACCCGCACTCCTAACTAATACTCACACACACCCGCACTCCTAACTAATACTCACACACCCGCACTCCTAACTAATACTCACACACCCGCACTCCTAACTAATACTCACACACCCGCACTCCTAACTAATACTCACACACCCGCACTCCCAACTAATACTCACACACACCCGCACTCCCAACTAATAGTCACACACACCCGCACTCCCAACTAATACTCACACACACCCGCACTCCTAACTTATACACACACATCCGCACTCCTAACAAATACTCACACACCCGCACTCCTAACTAATACACGCACACCCGCACTCCTAACTAATACTCTCACACACCCGCACTCCTAACTAATACTCTCACACACCCGCACTCCTAACTAATACACGCACTCCTAACTAATACTCACACACCCGCACTCCTAACTAATACACGCACTCCTAACTAATACTCACACACCCGCACTCCTAATACTCACACACCCGCACTCCCAACTAATACTCACACACACCCGCACTCCCAACTAATACTCACACACCCGCACTCCTAACTAATACACACACACCCGCACTCCCAACTAATACTCACACACCCGCACTCCCAACTAATACTCACACACCCGCACTCCCAACTAATACTCACACACCCGCACTCCTAACTAATACTCACACACCCGTACTCCTAACTAATACTCACACACCCGCACTCCTAACTAATACTCACACACACCCGCACTCCTAACTAATACACACCCGCACTCCTAACTAATACTCACACACCCGCACTCCTAACTAATACTCACACACCCGCACTCCCAACTAATACTCACACAACCGCACTCCCAACTAATACTCACACACCCGCACTCCCAACTAATACTCACACACACCCGCACTCCCAACTAATACTCACACACACCCGCACTCCCAACTAATACTCACACACCCGCACTCCCAACTAATACTCACACACACCCGCACTCCCAACTAATACTCACACACACCCGCACTCCCAACTAATACTCACACACACCCGCACTCCCAACTAATACTCACACACACCCGCACTCCCAACTAATACTCACACACACCCGCACTCCTAACTTATACACACACATCCGCACTCCTAACTAATACACGCACACCCGCACTCCTAACTAATACTCTCACACACCCACACTCCTAACTAATACACGCACTCCTAACTAATACTCACACACCCGCACTCCTAATTAATACTCTCACACCCACACTCCTAACTAATACACGCACTCCTAACTAATACTCACACACCCGCACTCCTAATACTCACACACCCGCACTCCTAACTAATACACGCACAACCGCACTCCTAACTAATACACGCACAACCGCACTCCTAACTAATACACGCACACCCGCACTCCTAACTAATACACATACAACCGCACTCCTAACTAATACACACACACACCCGTACTCCTAACTTATACACGCACAACTGCACTCCTAACTAATACACGAACACGCACACACCCGTACTCCTAACTAATACACATACATATCCACACTCCTAATACACATCTGTAACATTTTACTGTAAGGTTCATAAACCCCCAAATGCACTGATTTCATGCTCTGTCACACAGACCCGTCACCTCTCAGACATTTTTTTAACTTGCAAAAAAGAAGCCGGGCGCTTACCTTGAATTAATGGGTCAGGGTGGAGGATTTAAATGAATCACAAGTTCAAACCAACAATTGAGATCTCTCAAAATGGTATACAGTAATAGTTGTAAATCTCTCTGCTGCAACCCCAGAAGGGGATATCCAAAGCCCTTGGTAGAATGTGGAATGGGAGAAATGGGGGGGGGGCAAGGGATTAGAGCATACACACAAACGACGACAATAATAAAGTATAAAACATAACAAGGACCAAAAAAGCCTCTGAGGTGGACATGGGATGGGGTGGTAATAATAAAGTACTCACACGGCCTTGTGTGAGTAAAGGTGCGTAGGGGTATCCTGTGTGGTGAAACCTGACCCTCCCAGGTAGATGGTCAGATTGGGGATGAGGATAAATTGCGATAATAAAATATGGCAATAACCATATAATACTTACACGGCCCTGTGTAAGCACAGATGTAGAAAGGTTTCTGTGGGGTACATAAGGTTAACCCAAGTCGATTCCAGGAGCAGGGCACAAATAATTGCTGGCAGGCAGGGTGTCACATGGGGATTCCCCTTCGCAGTGCTCACGTTAGAGCTCCTTCCCTCCCCGGTCCAGCAAACGGGTAAGTGAGGCAAGATATCAGCAGGGGGTCAGCAGTGGTGTATAAAAAATATGCGTTTATTACACAATAAAAGAAATCCACAAAAGCACTCACATAAATTAGAAATCCCTGGCTCACCACCGTTGCTGTGGTCACAAGTCGCTTCACATGCAGCCTGCTCTCCGCGTCCGGAGTGTGGAGAGATGGTAACTCCTATCCGGCTCGGCTTTGACTGCGACTGCTTCCACTAGCTACGGAAGCCTCCGTGGTCCAAAAACATACAGGGGCTTATGCAGAGAGGTACCTCCCAGAAAGGCTAAAATTCGCCGCAGGATTGGCAATAAATTTGGTCCTATGCAGAGTACTCCGTTAGCACGGTGTGCTTTAAATTGCTATTTAGGCGAGTTTCACTTGGCGTGAAACTCGCCATGTAGTGGCGCGCTGTATTTGCCCACAATACAGCCAACTTTTGTTGGCGGGCAAAATTTCCCCTGAACGCGCCATATAGTAGCTCCGATTGGCGCGTACATGCGCATCGGAGCTACTGGAATCATGCGTGTTTCAGCATTGGCGAAATCACGCTTCTCGCCACATGTCTGGCGAATTTGAATTGCCCGCCATGGTCTCGCCAGGACAAGCTTCTCGCCTGCGTATTTTCGCCAAAAGATGGCGCTATTTCCTTTCTCTATCCTCTCTGCATAAGCCTGACAGTGATTTAGAGCAACGCGTTTCGCCGTGAAAACGGCTTCCTCAGACTCAAAAGGTTTTGACACTCCGGACGCGGAGAGCAGGCTGCATGTGAAGCGACTTGTGACCACAGCAACGGTGGTGGGCCAGGGATTTGTAATTTAGGCGAGTGCTTTTGTGGATGTCTTTTATTGTGTAATAAATGCATATTTTTTATACACCACTGCTGACCCCCTGCTGATATCTTGCCTCACTTACCCCTGTTTGCTGGACCGGGGAGGGAAGGAGCTCTAACGTGAGCACTGTGAAGGGGAATCCCCATGTGACACCCTGCCTGCCAGCAATTATTTGTGCCCTGCTCCTGGAATCGACTTGGATGGGTTAACCTTATGTACCCCACAGAAACCTTTCTACATCTGTGCTTACACAGGGCCGTGTAAGTATTATATGGTTATTGCCATATTTTATTATCGCAATTTATGCTCATCCCCAATCTGACCATCTACCTGGGAGGGTCAGGTTCCACCACACAGGATACCCCTACGCACCTTTACTCACACAGGGCCGTGTGAGTATTTTATTATTACCACCCCATCCCATGTCCACCTCAGAGGCTTTTTTGGCCCCTTGTTAAGTTTTATACTTTATTATTGTCGTCGTTTGCATGTATGCTCTAATCCCTTGCTCCCCCTATTTCTCCCATTCCACATTTTTTTTAACTTGGGAGGTTGTAGCATTTTGCTGAATGGACAGGACTCACTGTAGTTGTTTCCTCTCATATAGAGGTAAAGGGAAGGGTTCACGGTTTAGTGTTGGGACCTGCATTAATTTTGGTTACACCTTGACGTGGTATGCAGGCTTATGACACTTTGGCCAAAGGATTTAACTAAATAACCAAGTAAAAGGGATTATTATTATTATAGTATTTAAACTTCCAGTAGCACTCTTCTTGATATTTAAATATTAGTGTGTGTGTTAAATTGTATTATTCTATTGTGGGATTTATTTTGTGTGTGCCCCTCTTTAAGTGGATTTCATTTTGAACCCATTCTTCTGTTGTTTCTTTGTAACTTTGGTATATATATATATATATATATATACTTATATATATATATATATATATATATATATATATATATATATATATAATACCCAGGCAATAAAAGCGATCAAACAAAATACTGATGAATCAGACTGCTCTCCTATATGTCCTAAAAGATGCAGGTGCAAAAGGGTAAACATATATACAAAAAGGACCCTAAGAGGTAGGGTAAAAAGCACCCCCGAAATATGCACTCCATGCCAGATAGTGTACGGCATAAATAGCCTGAATCAATAATTCTGCTATGTGGTATACTGTAATCCGAGAGAGAAGAGCTTAAATTAAGCTCTTCTCTCTCGGACTACAGTATACCACATAGCAGAATTATTGATTCAGGCTATTTATGCCGTACACTATTTATCTGGCATGGAGTGCATATTTCGGGGGTGCTTTTTACCCTACCTCTTAGGGTCCTTTTTGTTGTTTGAATAAAAGCGATCATTATGCTCAATAATACACTATTCTGAGAAGGGTAGGTCTAGTTAAAATAAAATAATACAATTTTAATAGTCAATAACTCTTCTAAGTGAAATAGATATATACAGTGAAAATAAATGATTAAAATCCCCAGTGGTGAGACTGATAGTATCGAGATAGGGGTTAATCAAAGTTCTGATAGCAATGCAATTTAGTAATACAGTATGTTGCATTCAAATCCCCAAGTAGTCACGAAAAGACACAGGATAGGCAAATTGCTCTACTGGTATATATGAAATCTTTAGAGTAGACACACTGTGTTATATATGTACAGACATTCCTCGGTTATCCAACGGAATAGCATTGGATAGTAAAACTGTAGTAAAGTGAGTCCCATGTTAATCAGTGGCGGTGAGCGTTGGATAACGCATTCAGGAGTCTGATAACGCATTCCGGCGTCAAAAATGGCCCATAGGGTTGCATTGTAAAGTGTTGAATATGCCATTCGTTGTAAAGTGAAACGTTGGACTACGAGTGTCTACCATGTCAAAGAGAGGACTTCTAAAATATACACAGTATCTGTAGTAATTATATTGTTGCCAAAGCAGAACCGCCACACCGCTCAGGCTGGTTCAATCAATTGTTACTTAAATGTGCCAACCATACACACAGTATTGCAAGATGTATCATTTGCATAGAGGTAGTAGCGATAGTTCAATTACTTTGTTCCCACAGAAGTACATATTATTATAGGCTAAAGCAGTAAAATTCCGGGCACTACTGAAATCCCTGCTCTCTGATTGGTTAGAATTCCGGGCATTATTCATTCAGTAATGGCAGGAATTGTTTGCAGCTTACAACGTGTTTATTTTCAATCAGCTTTCAGAACAGCTCTGAGACAGGGCAGGGGATTGGTCAGGAAGTATCAGCCACGGATTGACTCCTCCCCCTCCCTATAAACAGGAGCTGACTTAGAAGATTCAGTTGAATTGGGGGGAGGTGTGGAGAGAGTCTGCAAAGCAAGTGAGTGGCTGTCTGCTGGTGTGTGTGTGTGTGTGTGTGTGTGTGTGTGTGTGTGTGTGTGTGTGTGTGTGTGTGTGTGTGTGTGTGTGTGTGTGTGTGTGTGTGTGTGTGTGTGTGTGTGTGTGTGTGTGTGTGTGTGTCAGTAGCAGTGTTTATGGGTGTATCAGCAAGTGTGTGTGGTGTGCGTGTGTAGCAGCAGTTTGTGTGTGTCGAGGTGCTGTGTTTTGTGTGTGTATGTGTGTCAGCAGCAGTGTTTATGGGTGTAGCAGCAGTGTGTGTGCTCTGTTGTGTTGTATGTGTGTGTGTGTGTGTAGAGCTGTTGTGTGTGTGTATGTACAGAGGGGGCGGCAGTGTGTGGATATAGAAAAGGATCCAAATTGGAAGTCACGGTGCACAGCCAGGGACTGGTGAAAAATTGCAGTGGGAGCCACGACCAAAAATTAAATTAAAAAGTATTTATTGAGTGGTTAACATGGGTAAGAGAGGAGCAGGTTAGAGACACCCCTCTTCTCAGGAACTGGGGTTATTATCTATTGTCTATTATTAACCCTTCCTTACCAATTTTTTGGATGCACTGTTTTATATGGGAACTCATTTAGCTCTCATTATGCCAGTGTGTGGATATAGCTAGCTGCAGTGTAAGCTTATATAGAAGTGGTTTAATGTATTTACCATTTTATTTTAATTAAAAACTATATAACTGTACAAAAGTGTCTATTATTTATGAAAAAAGCCTACATTTAGCCTATAATAGTAATACTCCCCTCAGAACAGGGCATTACTGGCCAATAATACCCTGGCTGGGTTAAAGTCCCTCGGCTTCGCCTCGGGCCTTCAACTTTTCCAGCCAGGGCATTATTGGCCAGTAATGCCCTGTTCTGAAGGGATTATTACTGTACTTAAGTAATCATGTGTCCAAAGTCGAACACAAATGCCTGCACAATTCTAGGCCTCATACGGAGCACACAGAGAACACATTGGCTTTTCACAATTATCACAGTATCTGTAGTAATTGTATTGTTGACAAGACAGAACCGCCACAGGCATCTGTGTCCAACTTTGGACACATAATTACTAATGTGTACTCCTGCGGGAACGTAGTAATTGAACTATTGCTACCACCTCTAAAAGAAAAAAATAATAATAAAAAAATAAAACGGGTAGGTGGGATTGCTGCTTTCACACGGCTGCTAAATCACTCCTACTTAGGCCGAGTCCATAGAAGGACAGGCCGTGCTGAGCCGTGCGGACGCTCAGCGCTGAGCCCCTGCATCCTCAATGAGGATGCCTTGAGAGGGGGCTCACGCGAGCTTCCGCAGGCGTGCTGACGAGTTGGAGTTTTCAGCCGAGCGCCAAGCTGTTTTTCAGCGCGCTGTCGGCTGAAAACCTCCAATCACAGCACAGCAGTGTCAACGTCACGGCGCCGTGACGTCGTCGACGTCAGTGCGTCGCGGGCGATTGGCCCAGCGACGTCACTGCCCCGCCTCCAACCGGCTCCGATCGCGCCCGCTGGCTCGCCTGTATGGGCATGAAATTGCCCAGATTTCAGCAGGCGAGCGTCAGCGCGGCTCGGATCTCCTCACCCTTTTATGGCCCGGGCCTTAGTGACATCCCTGGACTTCAAACACGAGGCTTTGATATGTCTCTGTGGGTGAATTATTCAACTTCGCTGCGACTGTGGAGCTTAGTCTCATGTGTTAATATTTGTGGCTTGGTTCCAAAGAGTGACATTCGCCTACCTCTGTTTGAATGTATGCAATACCTCCGGCCACTAGTATTCACACATTCGGTTTGACCTGATATCTGGGTTTTCCCGAGGATGAGGGAGGGAGAGGAGGAGAGAATCCTATTGTGCTAGAACCCCAAGTGCTATCTTATCTCTATATATCCTGAAATCCACCTTCACAAACAACACGTGAAGAAACACCTGTGCATACAAAGGAGCACACCTTAGATACCTGTTTGAACTCTGCCCCCTCCCAGGCTAAGCAAACCAATTCTTCAACAATCACATGCCTGACCCGCACCGCGTCTTCTCTGTCTCTGACTCTCTACTCGGACCACCGTCTGTTACCTGTTTTTCTTCTTCCATGTCACCTCCATTTCACAGAGTACTTTTATGTATGGAGCGCTTATTCCTATTGTGTCACGTGTGTTACTGCTGTAAAGGGCTGTGTAAATGGATGGCGCTATATAAATAAAGATATTCATACATATCTGGGATATATGTGTAACACCCTTATCCACCTCCACCCTAAGGGAGATCTGCTCTTCTGGGATAAGTGCCACATGTTACCGGTGTGGTGGTGCATACCTGTAGGCTCACAGCAGACTGAGTGCTCTGCAGATGGTATAGGTTCAACAGGACAGGTTCTTAGCTCAGATCTTCCAGTGCTTGTAGGGCTCCTGCCAGGGACAGGAGTTCTCCCACAACCCACCCCTCCATAAACAGACACAGGCATATATGCTGGTTCAACCGGTGTTAATAAAGACATTGGTGCGCAAAGTGGGAGGCACGATTTTCGGGGGGGGGGGGGGGGGGGGAGGGGCGCAGCAGTTATAGACTTTAAATTAAATGCCGGGGGGCCGTGCGAGGCCGCTATAATACACTTACCATCCCTTCCAAACGACGCGTCGTCATGGTAACCCGGAGTCAAATAACGCTGCGGGGTCACGTGCTGTCACGTAACCATGGCGATGTGACCTCACATGACCCCGCACGTCATTTGACTCCGGGTTCGAGTGGGGGGGTGGGGGGGGCGGGTAGTACATACTGTCTCTGTGTTTTCTCTCATGCGCCCCTTTTGTTTTGTTTTATGTGGAATTTGCCCCGCTGATCACGTGAGATGGGGAGCTGCAGGGAGGATCACATAGGCAGTGAGGAGAGGGGAAGCGGAGGACAGCGCACACTAATTCCATTTCAAGGGGTGCGCACGGGGAAAAAAGTTTGTGCACCCCTGAATTAAGATGTTCACAGCCATTCCATTCTCCTTCCCTGGATGAGTCTCAAGGGGCTTGAGGCCCCATGAGTCTCTCCTTAACCCCTTTACCCCCTGATGGGGCAAGGTGGAATAGCTCCCACTCCACAGAGGTAGGGGACAGAAACAAACAATTTGGTGGTGCCAGCTTTTATACCTGATGAGGGGTTTGTAACCCTGCCCCATAACCGGACAGGGCCAGGTACTGGCATGCATTACACCGTCTGCATGTGACCCAGTCAGCACCCTCCCAGGCATGACACTCAAAACTGCCATCAGGCCTGCACCTGGATATGATAACATTGTATCCTATTCAGTCTGCAATTCACATGCTAGGCCTCTGTGGAGGAGTTAAACCCTTCTACTGCCTGTTCCTATCAGGACTTATGATGTTAAGGCCAAAGAAATGGGTATAGCTGGGAGCACTAGGCTACATATGCGAATAGGATATGCAAAGTTAAATGACTCCTATTAGCATATTTCCCAGGAGTGCACCTTTTTGTGACTTTCATTTTACTGAATAATTTGCGGATCGAATTTGGACACATACGCGAACCTCTAGTTGCCTGGCGAGCCGGAGCAAGTTAGAATAAACCGCTTAAGTTGCTGTGTGAACACTCTACTGCAGGCTTTGGGCCTTTTTACATTATAAATAAATCAAATAAAAGTAAAACACAGCTAGGGAATAAAAATAAAGGTTGTCAGACTGCTTTAAAGGGCATTACTGTCAGGGCAGGAAATATTTTGGCCAACAGCACAGCTGGTCCCCGTGGCAGCAAAGGGATTAGGAGTCTGCTATATGTCTATAGTACAAAGCTGTCAGGGCTCTTCCTAAAATAGGTCCCTCTCTTGGAAACAAATAGCAAGGATCTTTACTTTCCCCCATCCTCCACATTCTTTTCATCACTAACCCTCATGGGCCATATCAACAAGATGCCAAATGCCACTTTTCCAACTTCCCAGTCACTAAGTCTTTGTCACGGGATTGCACACGAACAAAGACCAAATAAACAGCAGTTTTGAAACAGCTACCTAAGGGAATGTTCCACCCAAAGCCCAGGAGACCCCCTGCCTGACTCACAAAGGGAGCTGTTGTGCCAGATTAGTAACTGCAAAACGGAACATTCCTAAGTCACATCACGTTACAGAGTAAAACTCTCTGGGAAAGCAGCCAGCCCAAGGAGTCCGGTGTCAGGAGCGTGGTACCCACTAGTCCTGTCACTCTGTCATCTAGTGAGAGAGGCGACTGCACTAAGTAACTTACTGTATTCCCCACGGAAAGAGGTTACTGCAGGGGTTCTCATCTCCAGTTCTCAAGACACCCCCACCCACCCCCAATAGGTTTTAAGGCTATCCCTGCTTCAGCACAGGTGGCTCAATCAGAGGCTCAGTCAAAGACTGAGCCACCTCTGCTGAAGCAGGGACTGATTGAGCTACCTGTGCTGAACCAGGGATATCCTTAAAACCTGACCTATTGGGGGGCTCCCGAAGACTGGAGTTGAGGACCCCTTGGTTACTATAGTAAACTTTTCAGTGTACAATTGCCAAACTGGATTGGAACCAAAAATGGTGCACGGTGACGGTGTTAAAGCCAACAGGAAATTTGGGACGAGTACTACTAGCGGGGACAGGATGGTGCTGGTAACGGTCTCCAATTGCCAGACTTGATTTTAACCAAAAAATGGTATAATGTGACGGTAAGCTTTGCCGCAACTGACTTTGCACTGTATACCCTCTGGTCATGAAAGGGTTACGTGTGAGCTAAATCCTTGAGACATTTGTGGATGCCTAAAAATACATAAATGAGCGGAACAATATCCATTGAAATGTTATATATACATGCTTTACAGATGTGTATTTTTGCCGCTGGAGTCTGGAAGCAGTTACCGGTGATCAACGCAAAGAATAAAGTCGTGTGGCTCCAACGCTCCCTTCTCTGCTCTCCGTGGCTTTCATAGATCAGAAGCCTAGATTTTCTGAAGGTCGCCATTGCTGCGTGGAAGATTTATGTTGTAAAGTATCGGGATTGCATCAATATTCTGGGGACTTCCACTGAGTTGGCCTAAAATGATGTATTCATTAGTGGGTTGGGATATTCAGATCTCATTTGCATACACCACAACATCGGTAACTCGGCATTTAATAACACCGTCGGTACAAATAAGTGTTTTACTCCGAGAAATCTGCGATAATCCCCGGTACTAGGTAATTCAACAAAACCCTATGGCAGATTTTTTTTTTAACCCCTTTGATGCCAGAGGCCACCAATGCTTTGCAAAGTGATGCCTTCAAGGGGTGAACATCCAACATAATCACCCTACAAATAAAACACAAGAAGCATATCATCCATATGTGCACACATTAAGCCTTTACTAGCCCAAGTGGCCAATTAGACATGGGTTGTCCATGGCCAGGTGGCATCTTGGGCTTCTAAGGGGTTAATAAGTTAAACAGTTTTAATATTATGTATTTTTTATCATTCATTGTAGGTTGTCTAATCTTCTCATGCCTATGCAGCCATCATATACATAGCCAAGATCAGCCTAGTGGCAGCCTGAGGTACTGTAGGTAATACAAGTGGGCAGTATTTGGGGACGGTAGCCCGATATCACCAGGTGTCGGAGGCTAGTGATTAGCATGTGAATAAGTAATTGGCAGTTAATTAATCATTTCTATACATTTGCATTCTCATTTTCCATACCGTTATTAAATGTAGCACATTTAATTAGACGACGCATACTTATTTGCATGCTAATTAGCGATCCTGACATTAAAATGTAGCCCACACTTATCTCTGCAAAAATCCTTTTGTAAATAAGGCTGCGGTCCCCGTCTGCACTGCAGCACGCGTGCCCGGCGGGGGAGAGGGGGCAACGCGTGCACCGCGCTTCACTGTGATCTGTGGCAGATGCAGGAGATTGCGACAGGGGGGGGGGGCATGGCGGGGGTTTTATAGGGGCGTGGCCATAACCTCAAGCGAATGGTTCACCCTCATTGGCCGAACCGCCGTGGGGGGGTGTGGCCACCCCTCCGTAACAAGTTCTAAATACAATTTTGCTGTCTTTTGAAAAACTTGTCGTACAGCATGGCTGCCAAATGCGCACGAAGGCACATACTGGGCCCAGCCCCATTGAGGGGCGGTACTTGTTCGCGCAGCGAGCGCCAAGGCGTGCGCTGTAGAACGTACTGGGGCTGCAGCCCAAGGCGGTAAAAATAACTTTTTTCGTTTTTAAATAATTAACACGGGAGCGCAAACCATTCCCCCCTGGGCCCCCCTGCCTGCTCTCCCCCCTACACACCCCCCCACCCGTCATTTGACGCCGGGTTGCCATGGCGACTCGTCGCCCGACACAAAGGTAAGTGAAGTTACAGAGGCCACGCGCGGTCCCCCGGCATTTAATTTAAATGCCTTCGGGAAAGCGCAGGGCCTCTGTAACTGCCACCCCCGCCCCCCCCCACCCCTCAGAAAATGTCGCGCCCCCCCAGTTTACACACCCCCAGCATTAAAACACAGTGATGCCAATATTGATGTTTAGTAAAACTAGGACAAAGAGTTGTGAGATAAAATTGACATAGTTTTAATGCAAAATCGCCTGATCTATGCGACTTCTGATGAAGGAAAAGGCGGTGGAGAGACAACTATGGCAAAATAATGTGAAAGTGGTTTACATAATGCCTCATTCTTTTACTGTAATACAACATTTATTGTAATAACAAACTTTTATGTGAAACTATAACATTGTTTTAGGCCTAAATGGAAATACCTACAATTTATAGGAGCTGTTACCATGTATAAAGAATACTTCTGAATAGAGATGGGTTACATTTTTGCTGCAATTCGAATCTGCTGCATATTGACCTGTTCCCTTTAGCCACGAATCAGTCTCAAAAAGGCAAATCGTGTGTGCATGTCCGCCCTATTTTACTATCATCTCACACACGTTCTATATATATCCCCACAACCCCCCTCTAAATAACATAGATAGAGAGCTCTGTGCTCAAAAAGGAGGACAATAGTAGGAGGTAGTCTGGCACACAAATACTCAGTTGAATAAGATATCACCTGCCAGTGCCCACGGACAGAAGGGTTCAGTCTTGCAACATCCCCAGGAGTTCACATGTGGAAGGTAAGGTCCAGGCACTCGGTCTTCAGTATAATTTTTTTTTTGCTGAAATAAACTTGTTATACTGAAGACCGAGTGCCTGGACCTTGCCTTCCTCTCAAAAAGGAGGACACCTGAGAGATCTTCTAATGCGATATTCTAATTATATTTAAATGACTCTCATCAAGCTTGTGAGAACTGGCATCAGGCTCAACAGGATTAAAACCAACAGCCTTTGCTGTTCTGGGCAGCAGCTCCAACAGTGTGAGCTAAAGTAGCTGATGGATAGCACCAGTGTCACAGCATACTATTGAGCTGCTCACTACAATGGAAATCCTTTTCGGAAGTGTGGGATGGGATTTATAATTAGCTTTGAGAATCTCTGTTAAACTCAGAGAAGCGAACGGCTGTTACCTATTTAAGGTAATGTCCTGTTATTTGATCTGATTTAACAGAGCTCTGTGGATCTTTCCCTTAGTTTTTTCAGTAGACCCTACTGCTGTGTTAGCAGTCACACAAAACACTGTTCTGTACATTTAGAAGTGGTTCACAAGGGGGAAAAAAAACAAACGATAAAGGAGTATGTCTTCCAACCCACGCTTGCATCACAGATGAATAAAACGTACCTTGTGTACCTGGGAGAATTGCAAAGTATGACTCACTTCCCACACTTCCTAAAACGATTTCCATAAGAACTACATTGAGTTGACAAGTCTAAGGTTCTACCTCTACGTGGGTGGTGTCCCGCCTGAACGGTGTCACCATGAAGAATGTCCTTGGCAGTAGGTGATGGTCCGGTCCCAGACCACCTGACGCCAGGGCCCAGCCGCGTTCTGTCTGTGTCCCTATCTTTGGTGCTACAAGGGCAGTGTCCCTAACTACTGGGCCTGTCCCTGCAGCAACCACAAGCTGAAAGGGGATTTGGGGCCTAGCTGGGGCCTAACGGGGTATCAGACACCTGCACACATAACCTAACCCTTCCTTGTCCCAGCTCCAACTGGCGTGGCAGCAAACACGCAAAATGTATCTATTTCCTGCTGCAGGGAATACTGGTGCCCTATTGGCTGTGAGGCATCACATGTTCTTCAGCCATATGGCCTTCTAGGGGCTGTAGACCCCGCGGAGCGTCTCCCTCCCTTGCCGCCTGCGCTTGCCTTGCACATGCGCGAGGAGTCCCAAGATGGCTGCTTCAAATATTGGGGCCATTGCGCATGCGCGAACCACACTGCACATGTGCGGGTATGATTCAAGATGGTGACGCCCTGCAAAGATAGCTGCCGGCGACACGATCGCCCTGCCTATACCCCCACAGCTACCAGCACCTGCCGGACGCATCAGCCGCCGCAGCGGAGGTAAACAGTGTTTACAGGGGACCAGGGGGACTTGGGTTATACTCTTCCCGCTAGTGAAAACCCCAACGCCCCCGCTTGGGACAGTGTAATAAATAGCAATATAACCATCAACAGAAATTATATAATAAAAATGCATCATATAACACAACTTAACCACGCTTAACGACATTACATGAGGTTATGCATTTCAGAGAACATGGTTATGACAGATCTCACTTTGCTACAGGCCCACTGCTGAGCCTCATAATGGGGTGCCCCAATTTGATCATAGGTCATCCGATTGGGTGGATGCCTAGCTCTCTGGCTCCGCCTGAACGGCTCTTCTATAACTCCCTCTGGGTACACAAAGTCCTGTGGCTCAGCCTCTTCCATTGAAGGCATAAATTCCCATTCTTCATGGATTTGATTGCTTTAACCACTTCAGGATGGAGGCATGGCACATCATTAGTGGTTTTGTCTTGCTTTTCCTCTGCTGGATTATGCCTTGTGTTGTCTGTTCTCGTACAATGTCATGTTGTAGTCTTCAACTCTTTTTATGATAAGTGCACCGTATTTTATTGTTAATCCATGGTCTTCTTTAAGTGCAATGATTTGCTTCTTCCCAATGTAACAGTGTTTCCCCCACCCGGTGGGAGATTTGGCCATTACTGGTCGTGTGGTGCATGATACCTGCTGGTAACAGGAGGGCTGAGCTGTACACCGGTGGTAGTGGGGACACAGGATCAGGTTTCTGGGGTACATTACCCACATGGTTCTCTAGCAGTGCAGCGCCTCCATCTGCTGTAGGCTCCAGATAGGTGAACATGACCTCCTACAGTAGAACTATCACCTCTCCCCCCAGTTAGATCATACACTAGGTGGAGGTATAACAACAGGAACGGTTTATTCTCTTGGTCTGTGCAGTACAGGAACAAGGCAGGTCTCTGCCCACTGCAGTATCTGGGATGGTCAACTTGAGGATAGTCCCTGGACTACCACTACAGGTCAGGGCCCCTGCAGCTGTCCTGGCTCTTCCCTGACCCTCTAGCAGGACCAGAGGTATAGGGTATCACTTACTCTCCCCCAAGGGGAAGAGGAACAGGGTAGACCAATCTCCAGGCAATCCTGTGTGATCCCTGCCTCTTTCAAGTGGGGAGAGGCACTGCTAAATTTAGGGTGGCACTGCCCTTAAGTACAGCTAGGAGGAGGGCAGCAGGTCCGTCCCATGATTGGACAATCTCAGGCCTGATGTCACCGCCTCCCACTGTCATTCAAGTGCAGCACCAAGGAGGGGGGGGGACCCCATGTTGACTACTGGCAGCCTGATTCTAGCAGGGCTTACTGCCAGGAGTAGGGCAGGTTAGTAGCCAAAGGTGGCATGGCTACACCAATCATAAGTTGCTGATTCATCTTTAAGCTTTTATCTTCGATATTCTTCACCATATCACAGTTACATTTTCTTACATGTTCAGTTATATGTTTGTGGATCGTCTTTCACAGCTCTGCATATTCAAATCCTGATCTTATGTCATGTTTCATTTCTTGTCGTCTCCTCAGTAATTTCTTTGTCTCATCAGTTATTTTCTTATCCTGGTTTTTGTAAGCGATGCCTCAAGTTTTTTTTTTGTGCTTTCAACTACCATCTTCAGACGTTCTTCATAATTGTTTGTTAAAGTGTCTCCATGCATTTCATGCAAGCCAAAGTTATTTTTCGCTGGTTATAATTGAAATGCTCTGCTGTTACTCTCAAGGTTTTTATTTTGATTGTTTAAGTCTTATTTTTAATCAGGTTTCTTCTTTCCAGCTTAGCATTCAGATGTAATTTAGCAGCAAACCAAATCAGTGATCATCACGCCTTGTGTCAAACCGGTTTAAGACCCTGCAATTTTTAATCACGTGTTTCTTGTTAGCTAGGATATACAGTATATATTCAAAGTAAGAATGATTGAAAAAGAAAATAGATTTTTGGGATTTAAAAAAAAACAAACAAAATCCTACATAAAAATATTCAAAATATCCGTTGCGGAAAAATCAGCCACATAAAAAGGGTCCCAAAAATCTATATTCTACAGAGGAGTGATTTTTAATGGATAAATCAAAATATGTTTTTCTTCTTGAAATCTGGATTACTCTCTCCCCTCCCCTCTAATCTAGGGACGGATACTCTATTTCTTGACATATCAATCCTGTTGAGCAGGGAGGGACCTTTAACCGGTGCGCACATGGCCCAAATGTGGCCCTTAGACTCTGTGCTGCTGCTAATTTCATACTTGCTGCTTAGGCAGCTTTTTCCCACTGAAACTCACTTGTAAATTAAGATCATGTAAATATATATATATGGTGCAGGTTTTATAAATGCCTGCAATGCATTTAAAATACAATCATTTTGAAGTCTTTAAACATATGTAACCCCTCCTTGCCCGGGTCCCGAGGAGTGTTACTATGAGGTAGTGTAGATGTGGTGCCACAGACTCTCTTTACCTTCTCAGGGTGCTGGCATTCGGCTGGCTGGTATTGTAAGCTCTAAGGGTGGTAAGAAAAGGGTGTCAGGAACTTTTATACACAAACAGGACAGGCTTTTACTCTTACATTCTCTTTCCTGGAGTCCAGATATCTCCACAGGGAGGCGCACATGGCTTACATCACTCTTGTTTTGTACATAGTCAAAGGGGAATATCCATGTCTATAAGCTCTAAGATCCTGGAGTCCTCTGCAGGCACTTTCCTAGAACTTCTGCCTGGGGATCTAATGCCATCAGGGTTCCCATCTACCCCTCAATAATACAAAACCCCAGTTGTCCTCTTTAGTGACCTGGTGGGCTTACTTCTTCAAAGGCTGGTGTTGGAGAAACCTTAATACCGTATGTGACAGCCCTGGAGACCCCCTGTGTTTGGGAATCCCACGCAAAGGAAAGGTGCCACGCACACACTCCATCAGTATATCCTTATGGCCTTGCTTTTAGCTAGTGAGTGGCCCTATCTATGCAGGGACACTTCCCTGACTATAAAACAACAACGGTGATCTTACATCATTACACACAGAGTTTCACACTTACTAGACTAGGACTACAGCAGACAGGTTGTGACCCCCTCTTCTGGACAGGTTGAGACCCCCCTGGAGTCCTCCTGATGTTGATGGGGCACTCCTGTTGTCCTCCTGGGGTCTAAGGCCCAACCCCCTATACCTCTACCTTTATACCCCTTAGTGACCTCACAGGTCACCGTGGTTACAGTGTAGTGGCTGTGCTCTTCACCACATCTCTCCACCCCTGTTACTGGGCAAGATCATGGGTGGACTCCTTCAGGAATAGGGGCGGGGCTTACATGGCAGTTGGCTGAATTGCAACAATACCTTAAAGGTCATTGCCTTGCAACAACTCACCAAACATTAACCCCTGATACGCCTTTAGTAACCCAGAGGGGGGTTACATACATCTAAAATTTCATTGCAATAAGCTTGTGGCCCTTCTACTCTTACATGGTTTCTGCTCAGGCCTCTTTGAAGAACAAGTTGTAGGACCCATCTGTAGAGTTGTGTTTATTGGTCAGCTTAAAGTGATTAGATATACTATGTGCAGCTATGCCGCCACATTTAATGTTACATATGGGCTCAACCAGCCTTCTTTCCGGGGGTCTTGTAGTCAGTGACACCTTAAGGGGCCCCCCAGGTGACGTCATGCCGTCGCTACGTCACATGTCGGATTGTTACGATGGCAACACATCCCCATGGCGATGCAGCATCACATGACGCCGCAACGTCATGGAAGAGGGCTGCTGTAATAGAGGCCCCACTCTCTCCCCAGCAATCAGTTTAATTGCTGTGGGGAAGAGCGAGGGGCCCTCTGTAACTTGGGGGGGTGGTCATCAATGAGGGGGTCATCAAGAGTCCGGAGGGAGGGTACAGACTCTCTTTAGGCCCCCCCCTCGAGATGGGGCCTGGGGACATGCCCGGGTGGTAGTTACGCCACTGTGTAGTTCTCCCCACATATTGTAGTCCATATGGGCACATCATGATGTAACAGGGTATGTCCAGCTGTACCTGTTTCTCCCCACAGTGTATCTGCTATGTAAGCCCTGTTAAGATCCAGGCATTAGCAGGTTAATCTGTGGGCCCTTGACCCCTCTTCCTGCTTCCCCAGAAAGTGAAGGAAGGTAGGTGGTGCCTCATGGCCTGTGTTCAGCCCCTTGTAGGTGGGTACAGTCCATGAGCCCGCCGCTTCCAGAAGTTTCTAGGAGGAGTAGCCAAAAGTTAGATCTGTCTTTCCCTGGCAGCCTTGAGAGAAGGAAGCAGAGGGGAGTTCTCTTCAGCCCTGGAGAAGGTGAGGTTGTGCTTGCCCCCTGCTCCTACTGGAGTAAGAAGTGTGAGAGTGTCCCTTCCTGAACCCTGGCTAGGGGGAAGGAGGATGACTAAGGTGGAGCTGTGAGTCTTCCGCCTGGCGGGGTAAGCGTGCTTATATTGGGCTGGCTAGCCTAATGACCACCTGGAGCAGAGCAGTAGAGAGAGAATGCACCGTCTAGAAGTCCTGGGACAAGTGGAGTATGACAAGCTGCTAGATGTGCTGATGAAGATGGCCTGTAATAAAGACCCTGCAAAGATACCTCTGCCTAAGGTGTCAGTTCCTGGGCTGGAGGGAGTTATGTGTGTAGTGATGGGGGCTGACGCCTACACATCGTGGGATCCATCACTGCTGGAGGCGCTGACACCATTGTGAAGAACCCAAAGTCCTGTGAGAGCCAGTCCTGTCATGTCTCATAACATCAAGCAGACCACTCAGACCTCCTGCGAACCAACAGGTAGAGCACCACAACAGCGAGGTAATGCGCCCACTTCCACACACTGGTCCCTATGTGAGGTTGGACACACACACGTGTGTAGCCCTGTTTCCCCACCCCTAAGTGAGATCAGGAGGGTGGCTGTAAATAGCTACTGTGCTGCCCTTTACCTGTTGGCTCGCAGGAGCCTAAGCCTCCGCCGCTGTGAGCCTGGGGTGAATTACTCTTACCACTTACGGTGGCACTTATGGTGCAGCGCCTCCACCTGTGAGGGATCCCAGCAGAATGGAAGCAGCCCCTCGCAGGACACAATCACATTACTCACACAGTAATAAAATAGGAAGGCTTTATTGTAACAGACCCACAATATAACAGTTACTGTATAGGCAACACAGACAATAACATTAGCAACTGTATTACTCTGTACCCCTAATAGTACAACTACCCGGTCACCTCGCAGGGCTATAACCCACACGATGTACCCCACACCATATCCATAGCACCCCAAAGTCCCACACCCAACCTCCCTGGTATGTGAGACAGCGCTGCCCACAATGTGTATGAATTTGTTGGTGCACTTAGTTACGATACCTGCCCAGTGCGCCAGCACCTAGGCCCACTGATATCTTCGCAAAGGATCCGCAGATCCACAATCTCCTCCACGACGTCCTGGACTCCGCTGGCGTGATTGTCCGTTGAGGTGGTCTCACCCTGATGACGGTCTCTCTGTCTCTCTCTGAGGGTATACTGCGTCCACTGTGTCCCTCACTCTATTGGCAGCACTAATGGAGCAGGTTCCCTATCCTAGGCCCTGTCCCTACAGCATCCACGAACTCCTACAATGGCTCAGGGTCTAGCTGAGGGCCTACGGGATTACCGGGCCTAGTTCAGTGGGTCCCTGACCCCTACACACACAACCTCCCCTATCTGTGTCCCAGCTCCCACTCTCTTCCTGTGCACAGCGCAACAATGTATATCTCCTTCAGGGGAAGCTGGCTCTTGCATTGTCTCCCTGACGTCATGTGGTATCTCTTCCTCTAGGCATGGGACTTGTAGTCCCTTGCAGACCTCTTTTGCATTAGGGCCGCATGCGCAACCTTGTAATGGCCGCCTATAGCTCTTTCTGCATCTGCTCCCTTGTAATGGCCGCCCCTACCTCAAAATGGCCTCCAGATACCTCTGCGCATGCGCAAGCCTCTGCGTATGCGTAAACACAACCAACATAGTGGCGTCCTGTTGCAGACACCACCGGGAGTCCCCGGCGACGCGCTCGCCCCCACAACACCCCCACAGCAAACACAGGTAAGGGGGAAAGGAACTGGGAGACAGGGGGACCGGAGGGACCCTGGCTACACGTGTTACAATAACAAACAAACATAACTAGCAATTTATAAAATGTATCCATTATACACTAATTGTAATATTAGCTTTGATAAATGACATGCTTTGCACTTGCTGCAGGTATAGAAGTCCGTCTTCTTATTTATTCATGTCTGTTTCAATTGATTATTCATTTTTACCAGAAGGTCGCTTGGTGCTAAATCTCTGTTTAAGGCTGAATGCCGTTTTGAAATTGATTCTGGTATTAGATCTTCTAAAACTGGTTTCTTAAAACGTCCCGGTGCTTCTTAAAAAAAAGATTTGTTTTTATTTTTGGCGTCATCTTAAGTAATGAAAGGTAACATTTCCTCCGTGGTGGCATGTTTCTTAGTCTTGCCACCTACCTCATAATTATGTAATTCCTCTCTGTTAACATTTTGTACCTTAAATAGAGCCAAGATTAGCTCTCTTACCTGGCGTTTTCCTATTTTAAAGCCTTTGTGTGTTCATCAAAATAGTTTTTTTTGGAACAGTTTCTCTTCAATAATAAGAATTGTCGCAGCGGTGTATGCTTAACCCACTGGGGATGGTGATGGCTGGTGGATAAAAGGTCATTATTTTCATCCAGTTTGTTTCAATAAAGAGCTCAAAATCTCAGTCGCTGTGAGTCACTAGAGCTAGAATTATTCTAAAAGATGTTTTATTTCCGAAGCATCTCTCCGCCACATAAAAAGTGTATCATCTACACAGTGTCTCCAGAGCACCAGATTTGCACCAAAGGGGTTATTGGACCCAGGGCCGGTTTTAGAATTTTGCCGCCGGTAGGACGCCCTAGACATTTTTTTGCCGCCCTCTTGCAGCATCCCGACATCACGTTCGTCACGGGTTTCTATGACAACGGGATGCCGTGCAATGTCACGTTGTCATGGCAACACGTCAACACGGCATCCTGCAGGAGGAGGTAAGAGACCTTTACAGAGGCTCCACGCTCTCTCCCAGCAATCGGTTGAATTGTTGTGGGGAAGAGAGCTGGACCCCTAACCGCAGCACTGGCTGCCCTGACATTTGACACCCTAGTCCCAGACCTGGTAGGCCTATACCCAAATACGGGCCAGATTGGACCCAATATGTTCTTCCCATGAACCTATGAATAAGTTGGCATAACTTGGTGCGAACCTGGGTCCTGTGGCCTTCCGAGAGATCTGTAAATAAAAGGGATGATTAAAATAAAATAGGTGCGGCATAAAATAAACTGAATACAATCAAACAAGAAAGTAATGTGATCATATGTTATATTGGGGTCTTTTTGCAAAAAAACAGCTAAATGCTTCACATCTTAGTTTGTGGTCAATGACCTTATATAAAGAAGTCACGTCACATGTGACCCAGATATACCCAGATTTCCATTCAATAGATTCAAAAGTATTTAGTACATTTGTAGTATCCCACTGATAAGGCATAGGTATTGCATATTTGCATGCTAAAAATCAATCAATATATCTTTCAGTGGGATTTTTTTTTTGTTTACCTTCCTCTGGATCAACATACGGTAAATATAAATATAGGATAAGTATCTGTCGTCTACATTTAGCATAGGTTGAACTTGATGGATCTTTTTCACCCTCATCTACTATGTAACTATGTAGACAAATTTGAGGTCAATTATTCTTACCCGATTATGCTGCGTCTCCCAGGGAGATGTTTTTTTAAAGTCTTTATGTATTTTAGTTTTATTAAAAAAAATTGAAAAAACAAGTGTCCCTGTCTGATGCAATCTTTCCAAATGTAATTGACCCCTGCCCTCCCAACCAAGGGAGGAGGAGGGAAAGGTATAGGGAGTATGAGGGCATGGAAGGAACACGGGGTCCCACTCCCAGAGATTAGGGTGTTAATGCCCATTGTTCAGTATTCTGCGCTCTCTATCTCACGCCAAACACCCCTGGCTCTGCTTTCCTTAAGCCGACGGATTTACCCCTGACAAGCAAATGTTAGAAAAACAAATAACCAAAGGCATTTGATAAACAGGGTTATCATTCAAAACACAGGATGGGTGGTCATTTGATTAAAATACTGTTTCCACAGGACAGGGGCCATCTATAAAATCCTGAGAAACATGACGTTGATGGATTTTATTTTTTTTTATGTTGCGTTCTAAAGGGGTTAACATTTTGGACTTTGGGAAGTGCTACAATACCCTCTAATTGTAAGGTGAAGCTCCAGGTAAAAAAGGTAGGTTTTGAGGAGATAATCCGCTCAGTATTTATAACTTCTCTCTGTTTGCAGTTGTGCAAATCTCTAAAAAAAAAAAAAAAAAAAAAAAAAAAAAGTCTTATTTTTTTCCTGCTTCCCACACAATGAGGTTTTCCAGATTTGCTTTAATGATTGATTTCTCTGTGGAAACGTTTCATATCCAACACGGAGCTCTGGAAAATGTAAGTGGTTTTAATTGTAGACTGGATTACGTCAGCTCCATTGATAGTTATTTAAAGGTACTGTCCTAGGACCAAAATGAATAAATGGCAGCGAGGTGTAGGAGTGTAAAAAAATAAAACAATAAGTGTCCCCGGGAGTGCAGCTTTGTGTGTTTAAAAAATAATAATAACGTTTGAAGCAGGACGTCTCCGGAACGGAACCGCGTTGATTTCAGCTCAGACGACCCCTTGCTTTCCGAGATACTTACCTCTACTATTGCCTGATCAATGGGTTATATTGTATATTGTACCCCGGATTAAGCAGGGATATTAAATGAGCGTCTAAAAAAAGTAATCAATTCAGGAGTACGTGTAATGGGGACAGAAAAAGAATACCATTACCAATTTAATTTTATGTTTCTCGGAATTCAAATGAATGGGACGAATCTTCTCTAGTACGGGGATGCGGCTTCTCCGTATTTTGAATAGGTATACCTGTAAGAGAGCGAGATGACACCATCCTATCACCTGATGACGCAACCCTAAAATAAAACCTGCTGAGGTTTTATTTCACTTATATATATACTGTATATATATATATGTAGCCCTGTTTCCTATTGAACACAGTCCGCTACCATATGCTGTATAACCTGTAGGCTCGCAGGGCCGGAGCGCCCGCCACGGAGAGCCTGGGGCACGCATAATAATATGTATAACCTTATACGTGGTGCAGCGCCTCCACCTGCGATGGCTCCCACCAGAGGGGGAGTGGTTCCTCGAAGGACACTTCTATATCACTCCACACACACTCAGCATATAAAACAAACGAATGACTTTACTATATTGCATAGGCAGTATATAGGTATCAACAGGTGTCCCTCTCTAGAGGAGACACTATCTACTGCGTCTCGCAGGATGCTCCCACCTTCACCGGGTGATCCCACCCCGTGTCCAGTAACCCCCACAGTATGTCCCCCACCCTCAAGTGAGATAATGGATATATATATGTGTAACGGGTTTCTTCCCCCCCCCCCAATCGCAGATTCTACTGTGTAGGTGCAGGAAACATATATTGTTACCGGTGTGGTGCATAACCTGTTGGCTCACAGGAGGGCTGAGCTTCCGCCACGGGGAACCTGGGGCAATATACTATGGACAGCTTACTTATAACGATGCAGCGCCTCCACCTGCGATGGCTCCCACCAGAGGGGGTGTGGTTCCTCGCAGGACAATCAATAACCACATACAATAACATAGGAGAACGAATACTTCTTTACTGATCACTAGGCATAGAAGTAGAACAAGTAATAACAGGGGTTCCTCTCTGCGGGTAACCCAACTCAGCGTTTCCTCCAAAGGTTAGCTATAACGGACACCACGGCGGGTGTCCACACTTTAGGCGTCTCGGCAGACGCTACCATCTCAACACAATAATCCCACCCTCAAGTCCAATGAGTCCCACCCAATGTCTTACGCTCCCAATACGTAGACCAGCGTATGTGTATTTGTGTGTGACTGCGCAGCCACTATGTCAATGGTAGGCCTGGTTGGTGCACGTGTGTTGTGGTGTTACCTGCCCGGGCTCCAGCCGCGGGTGCTGCTATACCGCAAAGGAATCGCTGGATGTCCTCCAATGGTGAGGTGAATTCCAGCGTGGCTAATATCACCGCTTCTTCTGTCGTCTGTACTTATTGGCAACCCGGTTAATGTCCACCGGCTGTAGTCACTCCGCACGGAGCTTCTGCACGTATAGTCTATAGGTCCTGTTAGGACCCAACATAGGCCCAAACCTCTCGGTGGAAAACGCAGCGTCCGCTGGATTCCTTACTAGCTTATAACTAAGGGGCAGGTCCCTAACTTCGGGCCGGTCCCTATCACACTCCGCTAGCGTGGCTCAGGGCTTTCTGGGGCCTAGGGGAGTACTGGCCTAGTGCTCGGAGTCACGGACTCCAGCACCCTACCTCTTACTCCTTGCTGCTCCAGTCCCCAACTAACTACGTAGTTCCTGCGCGGTGAATATATCTCCGGATGCCAACAGAGATCCTCCTTCCCTATTGGCTAGTCCTTCGCGGGCTTTCTGGACATTAACTGCGCAGACGCGAGCTCCCTGTAGTCCTGGAGTGCTGCTACTTCTCGTGCATGCGCAACGCCCCTAACAATGGCGGCGCCCTGCTCCGCGAACCGGCGGAACCATTACAACGCGATACCGGCCGCAACCCTTATGCTAATCGCTCGCATATACAGGAGAGAAGGTAATACCGCAGGGGACCTGGCTACATATGGGTGACTGCGCAGCCACTATGTCCTGTGTGAATAGAGTATGAATCATTGGTGCACTTGGTGATGGTTACCTGCCGGGCACTCCAGTACCTGGGCCTGCCAAGGATCTTCACAAAGGATCAGATGCAACTGGAACCAGCAATAGCCACCCAGGGCGATTCCACCCAGATGACTGCAGCAACCGTAGAGGGGTCTGAGCCCAGACCTCGGCTGAATATGTACTGTCTCTTTACTTTGTCTCTGAATTGACACAATAAGGGAAACTGGAACCTTTCTAGGGCCAATCCCTAGCTCCACTCAGGCTACGGGGACTCAGGGCCTAACTGGGCCGGGGTATAAGGTCTAGGTAGGGGCTGTGTGCCTCCCTACACCTGGAGCTCCATCTCCTTCCTCCTCCTGCTAGCTCTGAGCAACGTGCGCGCCCGTCCGACCCTATCTCCCGATATTCCAACAACCCAGTTGGTTCCCTGGCGTCACATGGTCTCGCGGTGGCTGCTGGGACTCGTAGTCCCCTACGCTCCACCCTAGAGGAACTATTCCTCCTTCGTTGGCTTTGGCAGCTATGCCCGCGCATGCGCGACCTCTGCTCCCTAGTCAGCGCCGCAACCTTATGCGCCTGCACTAGTATCAACATGGCGGCGCCCTGAAGTCGCGGAACCTCCGATATACCGGAGCGTTCCCTGCCCTGCTGCAACCCTCCCATCCGACAACAACAATACGAGAGAGGGGAGCCCGGCTACATATATATATATATATACAGTGGTTGACAAATCACAAAAAAATCTACTGGCCACCTAGTACCAAACGTGTGCTGCTTGGGCCAATATTTACTCGCCCGGGGGTTAAATCCACTCGCCCGGGGCGAGCAAATGTATAGGTTTGTCGAACACTGTATATATATATATATATATATATATATATATATATATATATATATATACATTGAACGTAATGATGGTAAAGATAGAAGTGCGCCACATTGCCAAATCTGGCGAATAGTCGAAATTGTCGAAAAGCAGAATTAATGGTAAATGGGCTGTATCAAATCGTGAATTTGTGTGTCATTTTTTGCCTCAGTTCTTTTTTCTGGGTCAAAAGTGATGGCAGGTATCAATCTGATTAAGTATCCACGTATGAGAAATGTGGTTACCAAGTCTGAAAAAACAAATGACAGGCAGGCGCACTGAGGGATAATGAACACTTTATTGTTAAAAAAAGGTGATATGACACCCGTACGATCGGGGGATAACAACAGGTCAGAACTAAATCACTTCGCACGTGAGGTCACGTGTGGCAGTTCCTGTGGAGTTTTGCAGTCGGAGGGAGCGGGTCTCTACACTTCACTTCCCGCCTTCCAACAGGGTATGTACTCAGACCAGTCCGGACCCTCTCTGTAGTGCTAAGTGATTTAGTTTTGACCTGTTGTTATCCCCCGATCGTACTGGGTCAAAACCAGTCATTCTAACACTATTTACTTTCGTAAAAGGGGGGGGGGAGGAGAAACAGTGCTACACATACATCAGAGCAGCAATATTTGATTTTACTTGTCAGTTTACCGGTGGTTCGCTTCAGTGCACCGATGGTTTGGATTCTGGGGGTATTGCTGCTTTTAATGTAGAAAATCCTATACTGCCTTCCCTGAAACACTTTTTTTCACCCTGAAATAGCCCATCTGGGCCTCTGACGTTACTGTCAATGTGTCATGTGACGGGCCTCGGTGTGGCCCTTGGGGTCCTGCTAAATTTATACGAGTTGCTTAGTTAGGTCTCGGCTAAAGTAGGCCCGCGTGATGGAGCGCATGGCGTCGCGCGTGCCTGGTAAAATAAGCGATCCGTAGCCTTTGGGTTTTGTGTGACGTGTGCGACGGGGAAGCATGTCGGAGGCGTGGCCATGATGTCTCGTGACAGGTTCGCCCTCATTGTCTGACCAGCTCACGTGACCCGGCCGTCGAGCGACAAAATCCTCAAATTGTGTCTGCTCGAGAATCGCGCACGCAGTCGCGCGCTCTGTGGCCTGCCTCAGAGTTTCGGCCTTTTGTTTGCGCCACATGGAGTATGGACGCAGCCTTAGGCAGCAAAGTGCAGTTTTTCACCCTCAAGTGTGTTTAAGTTTGTGTCCCTTCCACTCCGAAATGTTTTTTGATCTATCCCTTTTGCAGAAATAGTTGAAGCGCTTTGCTTTAGGCCAATGTTTCTCAGCCAGGGCCTCTTGTCACAGAAGGATGTGCAGGGTATTCTGAAGTGCGCTCACTGGGATAAGGGCAATGTTCAAAGTGAGATGCTACTTGGGAATACAGAGTATTACTTCTTTTTATATACCGTAAAAACGTGCAGGTCAACCGTTTCCACTTCTTTTCTAGAAAAAAAGTTATTTATTTGCAGGTATCACCAGGAATCCAGAAGTGGTAGTAGTGCTGGGACGTGACAAAAATCCTATTTCCTATAACATCAGAAAGATTTCCCGAGGCCCAGGACTAGAGTTATGTTCCCCCCCCCCCCCCCCCCCCCTCGGCGGTATTGCGTCCGGGTAAAAAAAAAAATAGCATTGAAAAGCAAGAGGCAGTGGGAAATCCCATTAACCTTTCTGGTCTGGTCCATTATATTGGCTGCGTTGGGTGACACACACAGCTCAGATACACAGTGCAGCAGTGATAAGAAGTAAGGCATTTTACAGCCGATTCAATGGAATGATGCCTTACAGCTTAGCACTGCTTAGTAAAAATAGCCCATAATGTTTATTACCATGATGATGTCATATTTCTTTAATAATCGCACGGGAGGTGCAGCCACTTTTACCTTCAAATGTGAAAAATCACTTTCATAATTCTACCCACCTTATAATCATTAACCCATTTTTTTGCCAGAGTTCACTCAAGTGTCTCATACAAGTTGCCTCGTGCCCCAATCATCAACGTATCCCTTCAGTGGACAGGACAATTAAATGCTACGCAATGCATTGCTGATCCCTTCGGCACTGAAATACAGAAATGAAGGTTGGGACTGGAGACATGCAAATGAAAAGCAGAGGTACCAGCAAGCTCACACATTTATGTATAAGGCCCTAATAGGGTTGCATTTTTTTTTTTTAAGCTTTCCCTTCCTTTAAGAGGAGTGACAGGTTTCTACCAGTCTCTTTTACTTATGTCAGACTTGCAGCCTGCTTCCAGCTTCACAACACGGAGCTAGAAGGACAAGGTCAGGATGAAGGACGTGAAAGGATGAATTGGCTGTTTGTGAATGGTTTGCTGGCCACGGGCGCTCTTAGGGCAATCCTATCTACACTACTTTCTGTTTAGAAAAATAATGACAAGTTTAAGTATTTTTGAAAGCTTGGTAGCATTGATTAACATTGTGGCTTGACGTTTTAGGGCATATTTTTCTGACTTATATTTGTCTTATTCTGATCACCGTTGCCTTTTCTAACCATTCCCTATTCAGGGTTCATTCTGTACCTGAAAATGAAGGAAAATGGTAAGACGTTAAAATAATTATTTCAAATGAAAGCTATAAGATACACACTGTACATGCAGGATTAATGTCCCACTGGGGAACTGTACGTTCAAGTTTGTTCGAAGCATTGGAATATCCATTTTATACATATAATCTGCATTAAAATGCACTGAGGCAAGATTGCTGAGCCTGGATGCCTTAGTAGATACAGCAAATAAACCAAACCATTGCCAAGGCCAATGGACATTTCTGTTCAACAGAATTCAATTCTAATATTGCTCTCCACATTTCTGGAACCCAGAACGGCTATTAGTTAGAAGGTGTAACATCGAATATAAATGGGAAATGAATTCTCTGTATGACGGGCATTTAAAAAATGCTGTGTAACCACAAGAAGGTCTTGGTTGCAAAAGGGGAAGAAAAATGCCCCGCAAGGGTTTAAAAATGACTGCCAGAAGCACTAAGCAGCTGTACCTTAAAATGTTAGGGGTCTATTCATTAAAATGCAGTGATGTGTTAGAGGCTACAGCCAAGAGCTCCATATGCACTACTTTGAAGGAGAATGCATATAAAGTATTGATGAGGTGGTACCTCACCCCACTAAAATTATCAAGGTTTGTCACTGGATACTCCCCGCTGTGCCCTAAACCGTGTGGAGAATCGGCGGACCTGTTGCACATGCTGTGGTCTTGCCCTCGGATCTCACACCTGTGGGAAGAAATTAGACATTGGATCCAGAGGATTTTTGACCTCACTATTCCCCCTGACCCGTGGCTGTTCCTATTGAACAGGCCATGAGAGGGCCTTTCAAAATCAGGTAATAAACTAGTTGCACATTTTGCAACAGCAACGAGGTGCGAGATCGCAGCTATGTGGAAACAACCAGAAATCCCAAATATCCCCAAGATTCGGAATCGATTATGGTACATACTGTATGCCAGATGGAAAAACTGCCGAGTCTGGTAAATGACACTGGCAACAAATATCTAAAAGTCTGGACGCCTTGGCTGGCACAGACAGATATCCCGGGGGTGGAGGTAGCCACAATTTGGCAATGATAGTCTCAAATGCATTCTCGGTCAAAGAGAGCGAAGTGGACTACGGGACCTTGCTGACAGTACATACTATAAACATTCAGTGTGGCCCGAGTGGATAGAAAACACAGCGTGATAGTCAGTCATCCACGAGACGGAGGTAGCAGAGGGTGCCCGTGCCCCCTCTCCCCTTCCCCCTTCCCCCTTCATTTTATTTTCGTATTCCCCCAAGTTCAAACTGCCTAAACATACCGGCTGGTATTAAGGACGCTATATTCCTGTGGGATTACTATATGTACTAGCGGGAGAGACTAAAAGAATCGCATATGACTGTAATACAGTGAATGTCCATGTTACATGTATTGCGATGCTATTTGTACTGAAAAAATCTCAATAAAATTGAAGTTACAAAAAAAATAAAAATGCGGTGATGTGGAAATGTAAATTTGTTGTTTTCATTGAAGTGTGATGTAAGCATGTCCAATCCACACAAAAACTGGACGTTGTGTTGCAATTTGGTTCTGGCGGCTGTGCTAATTAGTACAGTATGCAAATGAGAAACTCGCAAATTCACAGGCCATTCAATAAGTTGCAAGATAGCATTGTCCACGTAAAGGTCACGAGGAGGACATTAGGGAGAGGAGATGAAAGGAGGAGAAGGAGAGATGTTGGCATACACAGTATCTTGTATATCTTGCATGTACGTGCATCATTCTTCTTTGAAAACATCCTCACCCTTGAGTTGAAGTTGAACAAACCGGTTAAGTGTTTTCGTGGCGTTTAAGGAAATAGGGATAGTATTATAACAGACATCCTCGCCTGCCTGGAGGAAGTGAGACAATATGGTGCTAAATAATAACAGATCTCATGCAGAAAGTGTATGGAAATTAGATGCTTTTTGTAGCGACCGATCTGTGATTATGGGGAACACACAGCATCAAGTTGCAATTCATTTGCGGGAGATTTTGATAGACAAAACTCAGTTTAATGATTAAACTCATGAGGGGACACACACTTATATTCTGTCTCAGAGCTCTCAGTAAGTAAGTTCTATTAACTTGATAGTAGAAACTGGGCTGCCTCACAGGAAACTATAGGGGTAATTTTATCAAGTGCTTCCTGCTGCAAAACGAGTGCAAAAATACTGCACCATGTGTATCAAGACAAATGTTTCTATTTGAAACCAATGGGAATAGTTTACTTTGATAAATCAGGTGTCGTACTTTTGCACCAGTTTTGCGGCTGTGAGACTGATAATTAACCCTATATAGCCCTTATTTGATTATGCAAACTCTCTATAAATCTAAGCCTGCAATAACAAATTTCTACTACAAAAGGTATTAAAAGTCAAATATCACAATGTAGCTTTCAAATGCAAATTGTGGATTTGAAAGCTAGGACGTAAATAAAGAATACAACAAGTCTGATTGCAGATCTCCTAATCTATCAGGGAGACAGCACATACTGTATACACACAGCAATCAGCTGGTATTCTTTTTTCTATATCCATAAATCTAAATACAATAGACAATAACTGATAAGCAAGATCACACACAACTGATACAAATCAAGTCTCATTATTAGCAATGCGCTATTTTAACAAAGGTATATAAAACATACTCATCCTTGTACATTGGTATGAGTTGGTGCCCTGACACAGGAGGGCTCAACTTCAGTCCTTAATACCCCCCAACAGGTCAGGTTTCAAGGATATCCCAGCTTCAGCACTGGTGGCTCAATCAGTCCCAGCTTCGGCACAGGTGGCTCAACCAGTCCCAGCTTCAGCACAAATGGCAGGGAGGCTCAGTCTTTGATTGAGCCACCTGCGCTGAAGCTGGGATATCCTTAAAACCTAGGCTGTTGGGGAGGGGGGGGGGTGTGGGGGGCGTCTTGAGGAAAGAGGAAAGTCACTGAATAAACATGAGTCACAGAGTTCAATGAAACCTCCTGATCAGCTACTGTATATACAGTCACCTAATCTTTTGTTGCATTATTTATTCCTTTACAAGAAATCACTTTGCTGGCACAGTATGGAAAAAACAAAGGCATGGGCAGTGTCCAATTTTCCTTAATATGGACTTTGAATTCACAGCTGCATTCAATCTGAATCCCTTCAGTGTACATCTGCATCGCCCCAAAGGCGGACAGCCTTTGGCGCAGCTAAAGGGTGTGAGCCGTTTGCTGCCGTTCGCTGATGTTTGGTGATGTTAAAGCTGCTCTATTTCAATCTGAAACCCACCAGCACTTTTATCCCCTGTACCCAATTTTCCAACTCTACCTGTCCACGAAATGTCTGTGAATTAACTGTATAACCTCTGTTCTTTTAATGTAACCATGTATTGTTATAGCTCTGTGCCCAGGACATACTTGAAAACGGGAGGTAACTCTCAATATATTACTTCCTGGTAAAACATTTTTATAAATAAATAAAAATAAAATACGTAGTGATAATGGGATATATTTACTGAGCAGTCTTCTGCAATCGGACACGTTCCTGTGCTGGAAGACACCTTGCATTGAGTTGAATAAGCTGTATTATCGTTTATTTGTAAAGTCTTGTAGCGCTGGAATGTATTTTATGGCAGACGACAACATTGCAACTATGTCCCATTGACTTGAAGACTACCTGTATGGTCTTTTGGCGCTGAAAGGTATCGTAAGGGAGGTGTGTGCAAACTGGGGGGCGTGCCCTTCCCCCCCTCCCCCCCCAGCGGCCCCGCGCTCTTCCCCACAACATTTAAATGAAAATGCCAGAGGAGCGTGCAAGGCAAGTCCCTTACCTTGTCCCAGGCGGCTTCTGGCGGCGAGTCCCAATGGCAACGCGTCAAATGACGCTGCGACGTCAGAAAACAATGGAGAAAAGGTAAGGGGGCGGGAGAGGGGGGGGGGGGCAGAGAAAAAAGTTTGCATTGGCCTACGTCTGTTAATCATTGGGACAAAGCGAAATGGGCTTCATTTTACTAATAATTGCTATATTTACTTTATTAAAAAAAATAGAAAAAGGAAGCCATAAAAAAAAAAAAAAAAAAAAAAAACTTACGAGGGATTTAGGGGTCCCTTGGGGTTCCCTGCACCTTTATGATATTTTTCCAGTACTAACCATAGGAGTGCTGACTCTCACTATTGTGTAGACAGTATGTCAATATAGGAATGTCTCATTTGATAAATACGTGAGTACATATATCCCTTTTTCTTTACCCATATTGTGATAAGTGTGTTATATTGATGGTTAATTTAATCATTAATTAAGAATCCATGGCCATTATGCTGTGAATAGCACTGAACCGCCTTATAACATGGAAAGCCATATTGCAGTGAATGGATCAGCGATAGTTGCACTGTACCTAATAAGGGCCTTTAATATGTATAACATTTTTCTTTGAAACAAATGACTACATTTTTTTGCTAATCTTTTTTTAAAACCCCAATATTTCTGCTGTTCTTATTGTTCCACGTTTGGCTGCAATACAAAATCACATTTTGCTTTTTGACGATTAAAATAAGTATGCGTTATATTGTACCCTGTATAACATTACAGGCATACCCCACATTAACGTACGCAATGGGACCGGAGCATGTATGTAAAGCGAAAATGTACTTAAAGTGAAGCACCACCTTTTCTCCACTTATCGATGCATGTACTGTACTGCAATCGTCATATACGTGCAGAACTGATGTAAATAAGGCATTTATAACAGGCTCTATAGTCTCCCCGCTTGCGCACAGCTTCGGTACAGGTAGGGAGCCGGTATTGCTGTTCAGGATGTGCTGACTGGCGCATGCGTGAGCTGCCGTTTGCCTATTGAGCGAGATGTACTTACTCGCGAGTGTACTTAAAGTGAGTGTCCTTAAACCGGGGTATGCCTGTATAAAGCTGCCATATTACCCATTTCCATATTAGCATATTTCCTCGATTCTAAGACGCTATCGCTTGTAAGACGCACCATTGATTTAATAACAGCTTTTCGGGGGGAAAAGGAAACACTACATTAAATGCAAAGAAAAAATGTTTTTACTAGCAGACAATAGCATACATTCATCCATACCATTGCGCCGGCAATCACAACTTAAATGAAGGCACCTCCAGGGTGTCATAGGGCAACAGCAACCTCCTGCTCAGCACTGTGGGCGGTGCGCTAGGGTTGGCAACATCACGTTCTAGGAACACCATTCCACAATGTAGGAGATCACGTGATCAGTTAACTCGCATTAGCAGCCATATTGGTACAGGAACCATTCAGTTACAAATACCTGTTTTTCAATGTTTGCCGGCACGTACACCGCTGATATTCCAGATTGGGGAGTAGGAGGAGAAGGGATATGTCTTCACCTATAACTGGAAGAAGGAAACGTATCGGGGCATTATAACAATATAACATTTTTACATATACCTCAGTTCAAATGGCCAACTACGTCACAACTTACTCCTCTTCCTAACGACTGGCAAGTTTCTTGTCAGGGTCTCATAGACATCCAGCTCCTAGCCATAGTTCCTTCTCTGTTAACCGGTGTGCTGCTGGTTTCTGTTTGCTCTGGGGTTCCTCTGTCTGTCTCCTCTTGTTGCTCCTGTCCTCTGTCCTTATAGTTTCCTGTTTTCTGTTCCTCCCTTGCCTTTGTTTAGTGTTCTGGCTTGTCCCAGTTTATTCCCTGATCCCTGGCCTCAATCCCTGATACCTGGCATCAATCCCTGCTCCCTGGTCTCAGTTCCTGCCCTGCTCCTTCTTCCCTGTTGCCGACCCCTGTCTGGACCCCAACGATCCTGCTCGCTGCCTGCCATTGAACCCTGCCTGTGACCCTGACGATCCTGCTCGCTGCCTGCCACCGAACCCTGCTTGTGACCCCAGCAATCCTTGCCTGCTCCCCGCTGTTCCGGCCAACGAGGTCCTACCCGCTCCAGGAATCTCCCCTTGACATTTCTTTTGACATCGATTGTAAGACGCATCCCGATTTCAAAAACTTTAAAATGTAAAAAAAATGTGCATCTTACTATCAAGGATGTATGATATTTATTCATTTCAAATTTCAAGTTGAAGTACATGGAATGTGTTATATATTTGTTGTGATGTTTCTTTTTAACTTTTTAACGCTAATATGAGTTTTGTAATTGTTTTGTAGTTTGTAGTATCAGCAGGACCTTTTCTGGCAAAACACTAAGCTGTTCTAATTGTCCACTAGCTGCAATTTTGAGCTCCATGGTATCCAATAAGCCACAATGAATACTGATTGCATTTTCCCTGCACACAGTACATACATATAGGGGTCTGCTCATTAAATGGCAATAGTGATTACAGATCATTAAATGCCACTCAAGGTTGGGGAGATTATGGCCCACCTTTACTAAGCAGTGCTATTCTATAAAACACCTGCTGGTGCTAAAAGACACCGTACAACCCATTCAAAAGAATATGCCACAAAAAGGACAAGGACATCCACATAGATATTGTACAAACCCCAGGGCCACCGACAGACTTCCTGGAGCCCAGGACTACAGTTACGACCACCCCCCCTCACCCAGTGTCATCGGTCTTGCGAAACCAATTCACAAGCCTCCTCCTATTTCGCCCCATCTTCCTATGTATTTCCCTTTCCCCTGTCAAACTTTTAACCCCCCTCTCTCTTCCTCACTCACCCCCTATCTCCTCTAACTAGCCCCCCTCCATCAATTACCCCATTTTCACTCAATCCCACTCCCTCAATCACCCCTCCTCACTCTCATTCCCTCCCCCCCTGGCCACGCTCCCCCCCCACAATAATTACCCCCCACAAAATACATACAATCCCCCAATACAAAAAAATCCACACCCCAAATACATACACCCATCACCCCCAAGTACATACAACCCCCCCCCCACCAAAAAAAATACACACAACCACCTCCCACCCATAGGTGGCATAGGTGGGTGTGACCATGGTCCCCATGGCTGTCCCTTGAACCTGGTGATAGTACTTACAATCAAAAAGGAAATCATTTTTCATAAGAACAAACTTCAAAAGGTTCAATACAAAGTCGTTGTGCGTCTTAGAGTGCTCATTTCGTGATCTTACGAAATACTGGACTGCCATTATCCCAGTATGGTTAATTTTCAATATACATATTATTACTGGATAATACAAGTTCATTTTAGGGGTAAATGTGGGATCCAGGTACGCCGTTTAAATAATGTCCATAATTAATAGAAGACCGTTTTGACTGCTTTAGGCGTCCCGATCTAGAGTAGATCACTCCTATACAATTACATAAATTAAATAATACATTAACATACAATTATTGAATCCTGGTTCTATGTATGTATATATGTACATGTGTATATTTTGGATTCCATGTGCCTGGACCTTTATACATTATTATCTATCATATCCCAGATATAAGAAATAATATCTCAATGTTACTAACTCAAATCTAAGTATTGGAATATGTTTAAATATGGGTCTGGATTCTCATTCAGTTGCCTTTGCAAAATCGGATTATTGTCAATGAAGTCAATATTCCATTCATACCTATGTGTGTATAAGGATAACTAAATTTGAAACTCTAAGCATCCAAGCCTTCTTAACCCAAAGTCAATTCAGGCAATTGGACATTAATAGCAAAACCAAGAAAATAAAGGTTTTAAAACAAGAATTAAAACCAATACACCGTATAAGGTATCTATATACTGTACTTTTATCAGAATGGACATTGAGACACAGCAGCATGGGTTTCTTAATTGCGATGTGTCTTTTTTTCCTTAGTTATTAAATGCCTCTGTTTTTGTTTACATTCATGCGCTGTTGCGCTATTGGTTACAAGTATAGTGTCATCAGTGAGCATCTACCAATACACACTGAGAGAGAGGCAGCTTCGCTGACACTCCCACATGTATTGGGAATTAAAGGAAGATGACGTACCTTACCTTACACTCCTCCCCTGACGAAGTGTACACTTGATACACGAAACGTGCGTAGGGACATTTAGTGACGTCACAACAGTGGCGTCAATGTGTGAGGCGGCGGTATCAAGATAAACTACTAGACCAGGTTGTATGGTGATATAACTACATGCAATGTGGAAGCTTATGCAGATAGTCTCGGGTAAAACGTTTTAGGAGCTATATATCTCAGCATTTGATTGAATTTTTCTTATAAGGGTTTACACAATGAATGTCAATGTTAAGCAGAGTTACAAAGTATTTACTATGACCTGCTAGTTCTTTGACACAAAGTTACCATCAAGAGTGTTTATGTTAAGCAGAGTTACAAAGTATTTTACTACAACTTGCTGCCACTTTGAGACTAATAACATAATGAGCCTGTATAACTCTGCTATAATTAACTTGCTTTAGATCCAGGTATATCTGGAGATCATCTGTTGATATTGTGATGTACTGTAGCAGAAGGTGTTTGAAGGGAGGTACATAGGACCCAGCACCTTCCAGGGTGTGTTCCCTTCCCTCTCACCTGAGCACTAATTAATCAGGTACCATGTAAAAGGCAGCACAGACAGTTCCCTGTGCTGTTGTTGTGCTGATCTGAAGGCACATACAGTTAGTTCCGGAAATAATTGGACACTGATACAAGTTTTGTTATTCCGGCTGTGTACCAAAATAAATTCAAGTTACAGTTAAATAATGAATATGGGCTTAAAGTGCAGTCTATCAGCTTTAATTTGAGGGTATTCACATCCAAATTGGAGGAAGAGTTTAGGAATTACATCTCTTTAATATGTAGCCCCCTCTTTTTCAAGGGGCCAAAAGTAATTGGGCAATTGGCTCAAAAGCTGTTTCATGGACAGGTGTGGGCTATTCCTTCGTTATTTCATCATCAATTAAGCAAGTAAAAGGTCTGGAGTTGATTCCAGGTGTGGCATTCGCATTTGGAAGCTGTTGCTGTGAACCCACAACATGCGGTCACAGGAGCTCTCAATGCAAGTGAAACAGGGCATCCTTAGGCTGCAAAAAAAAAAGAAAATCCATCAGAGAGATAGCAGGAACATTAGGAGTGGCCAAATCAACAGTTTGGTACATTCTGAGGAAAAAAGAACGCACTGGTGAGCTCTGCAACACAAAAAGGCCTGGATGTCCACGGAAGACAACAGTGGTGGATGATCATAGGATCCTTTCCATGGTAAAGAAAAACCCCTTCACAACATCCAGCCAAATGAAGAACACTCTCCAGGAGGTAGGCATATCATTATCCAAGTCTACCATAAAGAGAAGACTTCACGAGAGCAAATACAGAGGGTTCATCACAAGGTGCAAACCATTCATAAGCCTCAAGAATAGAAAGGCCAGATTAGACTTTGCCAAACAATATCTTAAAAAGCCAGCCCAGTTCTGGAACAGCATTCTTTGGACAGATGAAACTAAGATCAAACTGTACCAGAATGATGGGAAGAAAAAAGTATGGAGAAGGCTTGGAACGGCTCATGATCTTAAGCATACCACATCATCTGTAAAACACGGTGGAGGCAGTTTGATGGCATGGGCATGCATGGCTTACAGTGGCACTGTACAATAACTGTAAGACCCTTCCTTTCCTGGCTTCTCCAGCTGAAGCATTCGATCATCGCCCTCTGCGAAACTAGTGTTTATTGATGATGTGACAGAAGACAGAAGCAGCCAGATGAATTCTGAAGTGAATGGGGATATATTGTCTGCTCAGATTCAGCCAAATTCAGCCAAGTTGATTGGACGGTGCTTCACTTTACAGATGGACAATGACCCAAAACATACTGCGAAAGCAATCCAGGAGTTTTTTAAGGCAAACAAGTGGAATATTCTGCAATGGCCGAGTCAATCACCTGATCTCAACCCGATCGAGCATGCATTTCACTTGCTGAAGACAAAACTTAAGGCAGAAAGACACATGAACGAACAACAACTGAAGACAGCTACAGTAAAGGCCTGGGAAAGCATCACAAAGGAGGAAACCCAGCGTTTGGTGATGTCCATGCGTTCCAGACTTCAAGCAGTCATTGCCTGTTAAGGATTCTTGACAAAGTATTAAAAATTAACATTTTATTTATGATTGTGTTAATTTGTCCAATGACATTTTAGCCCCTGAAATAAGGGGACTGTGTCTGAAAATGGTTGCAATTCCTAAACGTTTCATATGATATTTTTCTTCAACCCCTTGAATTAAAGCTGAAAGTCTGCACTTCTATTGCATCTCAGTTGTTTAATTTCAAATCCATTGTGGTGGCGTACAGAGCCAAAATTATGAAAATTGTGTTGGTGTCCAATTTTTTCCGGACCTAACTGTACGTACACAGACAGCCCTGTGAGGGACTCCAAGTGGAAAGCTGCAGGTGCAGAGTGTAATGTGGGGAAAGAGGTTAGTTCTCCCACTGTTAGTTATGGACTAAGCTGTATTAGTCAGAACTCCTGAAAGGAGTTAGGTCTTTTGTTTCTGCTTTATGTTATGAGTTAATCCTGTTCCTGACTTGTACCTTGTAAATAAACCCTCGTGTGCACAAACGCTAAGTTTTCCTGCCTTTGATCTGGACACAAGATCCTACGCTGGGACTGAGACGTCACAATATATAGAGATATATGCAGGGTGTGCCCTAAATTGATTATAAATATACTGAGTAGTTATGAGTTACAACATATAATACTGGATCAATGGTATATGGATTTCAGCCAGCTATATTCCAGTGCTAGATCAAGTTACTAATAACACTAATTGGTTGTATCATTGCATTCTCTATTGTAGCTACTATATCCTTGTAACAGGGACTGTTTGAGAGAAACTGCCTCTAAATCCAGCAGTGTGCTGGTTAGTTGCACACAGGCAATTAACCAGACTCCACCTGGCTGATTAGGACTTTTAGAAAAGCCTAATGTGAGTAACAGCAAAGGGATTCCTTAGCTCACAATTGGGCTAACAGAAAAGCAGAGAAGCCTGCACACAGACACTGTCTTGAGCACAAAGGAGTGCTGAGATCAAGACACCCAGAGACCTATATTTCCTAGACACAGAGAACACAGGAACCTGCCAGAGACTGACACGAAGGGCCACCTGCTTAAGGTACTTCCGTAGACTTTGGGGTGATAGGCTGGTAATGGGAATATCCCTCCAGTCCTGCAGATAGGGTCTGGGGACGTAAGTTAGCCCTTACAAAGGGATAGGGGTTTGTTAGTTTGTTGTTTTTGTATGTTTTGCCTAGATATAATTTCACCCAAATCGGTCTCCATTACATGAACCTCTGCACACATCTCTTACATATGGTCTTAGAAGTGGGATGAGAGGTGGCCCTTGAAGTTCAAAGGGGCCCCGGGGGCTGCCTGTGAAAATGTTTGTGCTTTTGCCTGCATAAGTTCCTACAACAGTCTGAGCAACAAAACACATGCAGCAGTGACCAGAATTAAAGGGCTACACATCCAGACAGGAAAAGTACACTGCACTGGAGAAAGCCACAACACCACAGTTTGACTGGGAGGACTGCAACAGACGATGACCCACACAAGGGACTGATGCTGTGACAAGGGTCTACCCCACCACTTGTGAAAGAAAATAAAAAAAACCCACATGGGATTTTAAAATGGCTGCCCAGCTGAAGTCAAATACAGACTCTGCAAGAATGGGGAAGAAAATGTGTTCCTGGTGTAAAGAGCCCAGCCACACGGAGCAGTGTCCCTTCAGGCCTTATTCGGATGATGAGGATGATCCCTATGTGGCTCCAGAAAAGGGCTGCAGCCAGAGGAATATTTTTTTCAACGTGCCAAGGAACTGCAGCAGCAAGCAATGTGCTATGGTCACAAGGAAGGTACAGAAGTTTTACTTGGCAAGGGCACATCCAGTATCACTGATGAGAAAGAATGTTTTTTCCAAACAGGTTTTCCAAACAGGCCCATTTCATTCTTCTCAAGTGTCTTCCTAACTCTGCCACTTTGGCAGATATTTATATCAAGGAAATATTTTGTATTCATGGAGTCCCACTCTCTATAGTGTCCGATCAGGGGTCACAGTTCGTAACGAAATTTTGGCGTGCCTTCACTCAAAGGTTGGAGATCTCTCTTCTTTTTTTCTTCTGGGTATCATCCCCAAACCAACGGACAAACCGAAAGAACAAACCAGTCACTAGAGCAATACCTGTGATGCTTTATTTCTGATGCACAGGATAACTGGGTGGAACTACACCCATGGGCCGAATTCGCTCATAACTCACACAGAAATGAGTTTACGCAAGAGTCACCATTTTTTTAATAAATTACGGGTTTCATGCAGCGCGTCTTCCCATCTCTTCCAATCCTTGCGGAGTTCCAGCAGCAGATTTCAGAGTGAACTTGCTCCAAAATTAAAAGGACTCTGCAGGAGGCAGTACTTAGACAAAAGACAGAGGCGGATCGCCATCGCCGTGAGGCACCCAAATTTAGGCCAGGAGACAAAGTGTGGCTTTCTTCTAAGAACATAAGATTGAAGACACCTACACTGAAACTGTCTCCAAGATTCCATTCTCAAACAGGTCAATCCTTTGGCATAACGCTTACAACTGCCTCAATCTATGAGAATCCCGGCAGTCTTTCACGTCTCATTGTTAAAACTTGTTGTTCGAAGTTCTCAGTTTCCTGACATCTCACCTAAACCTCTACCTGTCATCGTACAGGGTCAAGAAGAATTTGGAATTCAATCCATTATCGATTCCAGATACTCCAGAGGAGGTGTTCAATTCTTTGTACACTGAAAAGGCTATGGACCAGAAGAACGCACATGAATACCTCTTTGTCAGATGCAAGCTCCCGGCTTGTTAAACCGATTCCACGCCAGGTTCCCACAAGCCTTATGGGAATCGTCCTGAGGCCGATTCAAAAGGGGGGGTACTGTAAGGTATCGGGAAAAACGTCCTTTGCGATGTGTTCCCTCCTTACCTGTCATATCTCAGACATCCGCTCTGCTTACAGAACGCGTACGCAGCTCTTATAGTGTGCCACGGAGCTCAGCTCCGCCCCCTCGGACACACTGCGTTTCTCTCATGCGAAGCGCGCACACGTGACGACGTGCACCGCTCCCCAGCTGCGTGGCAAGTACTCGTTTAGCCCACTTGTCTCCTGCAGCCAATCCTGGCCTCCGCGGAGGCCGCGCCTCCACTCCGCCTCCTTTGCTACTGGTTCCTGTTAAATACCCTGCAGTTCCTTTCCCACATCGCTGAGCATAACTTGTTGTAGCCTTGAGCTCCTGCATCCGTTGTGCCTTGTCCCTGTCCTGTGTTCTCTTGCAGTTAACCCTTCGTGTACCAACCTGGCTTGTCTTTGGAACCCCTCTGGATACTGACCCTGGCTTACCCTTGACTCTGCGGATATCTCCAACCCAGACCACGGCTATACGGACTTCCACGATTCTGACCTCTCCAACCCCAGACTACAGCTAACAGACTTGACTATTCTGAACTCTCCATTCCAAGAACTTGGCAAGTATCGACTAACCCACTCTCTCCAACCCAGACCCGGCTACGTTTGACAATCCGCTTGCCAGGCACGCTTCCGCTGCTGTGGGTGCATGGTTTATTACTTCCCCACCTCAGTAACAGGGTCCTTCTTGCTCGTGGGCAGCGCAAGAGTTACAGTGAGACATTAGAAGGATGTCTCTGTAATGGGCCTGAAATATTCTGTCTTTGACAATTGTTGAGACTTCGACCATAAACGTTGTCGAACTTCATGGGAGAGTCGAGTTCAACCCGGAATGGGACGTTTGACTACGGCAACTTAGTTGCAACCACATCGCCACTGATACTTTGCTGCCAGGACAACTCACCTCCTGTCGCCACGCCGGCAGTCACCCTCCGTGCGCCATTTTTAAATGTCCTCGGACTTGGAGGATCTCCCCAGAATTTGTGAGTGCCGGAGCACATCTCCCCAGCCGCCGCTCCAACCTCATTTGTGAGCGCACCCATGTGTGTGCGCCCAGTCAGGACACATTTTTTCGTTTCCCGTGGGAAATATTGCAGTCAGAATAAGCTCCCATGCGGGCAGGAATTCTTTACATGGCACATCCCGGCTAAGCACCGACAAACCGGTCTGACACTTTCCTTTCTTCCAGTCCCTCAATGCAAGTACAAACTATATTGGGATAGTCTCCGCACATGCCGAAGCTAGGACAAGACTCAACAAAACAGAATCTCCCCAACATCTATAAATGTTACATGCTTCCCTCTCATGTCAACTGTTAGTCTAGCCAAGCAGTGGGAAAAAAACTTGTGAGGTAAGATTACAAACACAGATCTTTCATTAAAACCAAATAAGTATCTAAAAAAAAGGACTCCTTGGAAGGTAAAGTTGTACTGGCATTGAGGGACTAGGAGGAGAAGATATGGACAGTAAGATCATGTCTGATTCCTGCTATGCCTTTCCTAACCAGCAGACTCACTCACCTCTCTGTAGGGCACAAAAAAATTAGCAATATCTCCCCCAAAAAAATCAAACTACACTCCAATTATGCTGCCCAAATATAATTTAAGGTCTTACCCTCAGGTGTCATTGTTCCCCTTGATACAAGAAGAAAAGATGTATGGTAAGTAACACAAACACCCAATGTAGCAAAATGTGTCAGAAAATACGGTTAACCTCTAAAAATAATATGTTCAATTAGACCCCAAAGACAGTACTCATTGCACTTTATATTAATATACAGTAACTAAATGTGTACAGGGCTTATTACAGAAAATAAAGGTTACAAAAACATACCATATATATGCAGACAGTTTCATAAAATAAAGGGGAGTAAAACAAAAGACCTATCCATTTCCAACGAACAGCATTGGATCCTTTCAAAGAGGTGTTGAAGATATGAGAACCCACATATTATTGATATAACACCCCTCTTAGATTAATTCTGATTTACGAATACTCAAATCCCACTTATAAAACATGTTTCCGCTTACAAGAACTTTTGTGGATGTGCATTTTATACCCCATAACTCTCTCCCCTTAACCACTAAAATAATGCTACCCACATTGTTGTGTTCAGATGATTTTACTGCACGTCTGGATAAATATTCTTGCTAGTCTGACGTCCAATTGTGTGAAACAAGTTATCTGACATATGCAACACAGGCACCCCCTCTGATATAATGTAATTAAAACCCTGCATTTCTGCTCGTCACAAATCTACATCTTATTTTGTGAATTGCACTAGATATGAATGATCATCACCTGTCACAGTTTTTGAGATCTGCCGGTCAGGAATTTGCCACTTCCCTTTGAAAACTGGCCAGGCAGAAAAGTAACATCTGTACACTGTCACCAGTCACATTAATATCAACATGGTTCTCCCTTTCATTGTTTTATTATGTAATTGCCTTTAAAGCAGCAGTCCAAGCTGCCGCCCCCCGCCCCCTTTAATATGTGCATCAATACAATCTACACAATGATGAGTAATTAGCTAAGTTGCCAATCAATCCGTTCTTCTGTGATCGATCGGCGAGGATTCGGCTCGGGGGCTCACTAAATGGCTTCAGAGGAATTTATACTGCAGTCAGTGGAACTCATTTGCATATTAATATGACAAAGTTCTGTCGGGAAGATCATGTGACCAGGCAGTCACTAGATACAATTGGTGCACTGCTAGAGAGAGGGCAGGGCTCAAAAAGGGGTGTGGCGAGCCTGATTCAGAAGAGGAAGGGGATGTAAATGGTTGCTGTAGAAAAAAAAGGCTTGTTACATTATAATACAATAAAAATGTCATTCAGAGTTGATGTTTTTTTTTTTTTTTTAAGATGCTGAAAGTATTTTTTCATAGTACAGAACTGATTTATTAATAATAAAAAAAAACACAGATGTAGGATATTGCCTGGTCTGCAACTTTAATAAAAAGGTATTCCTCCCCGTGACAAATCTCTGGTAACCTTTGTTAATAAAATGTGTTCTTTTCTTTAAAAAAAATGAAAGCTCATTGAATAATAACATTGATTTCCTGACTAGTACAACACTGGCTGCTTTATTCTAACATCAGTTCCTGGTACCCATACCTTGTTTGAAAAGATGTGTTACCTATGTGTAGCCCCTTTTCCCCGCGTCTAAGGGAACTATGTGTGCTGGATATCTGTCTGGCATACAGGAGGCCTGATCCTCTGCCACAGGGAGCCTGGGGTGATCGTGTTCTATCTGGTGACAGCGCCTCCACCTGGGAGGGATCCTAGCGCAGCTGGATAACCATTTCCCAGGAACAATACCGGTAGTAAATAAAGACACAAAGGTATCCCAAACTTATTTTACTGATAAACATATACCCTACAATACAATAACCGCACACAGCCCCACAATACAATAACACCACCCTGGTGGAACCCCCAAAGTATTGAGGTGCCCTGGGCACTTAACCACCCGGTGTCCGCAGAACCAAGCCCACCCAAAGTGTGTGGAGTAGCGTTACCCACTGTGTGTGGGGCCGTTGGTGCACTTTTAGATACCTCCCTGGGCGCTCCTGTACCCAGGTACCGCTGAACAGCAAAGGATCCATCTGATCCCACGACGGAAGTCTCTACAAAGCCGCTGCTCCTGGTGTGTCCGGTCCACCTCTGAGGGAGCTCCGGTTGGAGGGTGTCCCTGTAAGTTTCTCTTAGAACGCCTGTGGTTTGGTCCCAGATCGCAGGCCGCAGCACACCGCGTGGCGTCCTGTCACTGGCGTGCTGACACTCTTGGGTGCTATTGGTGTTAGCGTCCTTATATAGGGGCCTACCTTACAACACACAAGCTGGAGGGACTGGGGCCTATCTGGCCTAGTCCAGGGGAGCACTGTTCCCTTGACACTACCTGCTCCGTTGGGGTCCCTCTTCCAACTGGAACGCGGTATCTAGTGCGCCAAATGTATCCTATTCCTTCCTCAAATACTAAAGCCCTATTGGCTACTGCGCATATATAAGTATGTGGTAGCAGCCCCAGAGACTGCTGGGACTTGTAGTCCCATGCAGAGCCTACCTAATGGCCGTCGCACTCCTGCTACACTGCACATGCGCATATCTCATCCTGCGCATGCGTGAACACTGAAGATGGCGGCCCCCCACTTACTGGGTACGTAGCGGAGCTTAGGAGCTCACGCTGACCACTGCAACTCTCTCTGCACCTAGCCGGGTTCACCCGCTGCTCTGGCGTCACCCAGACGAGCTCCAGCCTCCCCCCCACCTGCTATGGAAGTGAGTGGGGACCCAGCTACATCTGTTTGCTGGGATATGTCTCTGACATGTTTTGTGTTGCCATTTTTTTTATTAATGTGTGCATTTTGCATTGAGCTCTGTCAGAATTTGAGTTGCCATCATGTCATCAAGCAAAGAGGTTAGTTCAGCTCTACAACAAGATATAAGATATTTATGAGTTACTAAACTAGTAGATGAGTAACCTGCCTCAGCCTCCTCCTCTGGGAACTTAATCTTCCGCCTAACATAACGTCACTGCTATTCTACAAAACAGCCATGTAAAATGCCCTATATAGCACCTGTTCCCTCTCCCACGGGAGATCTGGCCACTACATGGGTGTTTCCTTGGTACTGAAGCTCAACTGCGGTTACAGGAGGTCTGAGTTTCTCCGCGGATGTTGTGTGGCAGCAGCAACATGGAAGGCTTTTCCTCCTAGGGTGCAGTACCTCCATCCCATGAGGATCCTGCAAAAAGCAGGATGGTCCCCACAGGCAATTCTCCTTTCCAATGACCACACATTATTGCTGGTACAACGGCATCTTTTTTTGGCATCCTCCAATTCTCCCTGGAGCAGACCACAGGGGCTTGAGGCCCCAAGAGTCCCTCCTCAGCTCATTTACCCTCTTGCAGGGAAAAGGATATCACACCATACAACACCTAACACACTAATTGACAACACCTAACAACAATTGAGCTTCCTCAATTTGGTGGAGTGTTAGGTTTTATTCCCGCCGGGAAGGGCTTGTAACCCTGCCACATAACAGGCAGGTCAGGTACTGACAAGCATCACACCATATACATGTGACCCAGTCAGTAACCTCCCCAGGTATCTATGACACTCCAACTGCCGGTTTAGGCCTGCCCCTGGTTATGGCAACATAGTACCCATCCAGGCTGCAACTGCAGGCTAGGCCCTGCGCAGGAGTTTAACCCCAACACTGTCTGTTCCTATCAGGACTTATAGTGTTGAGGCTAGAAGAATGCTATAACAGGGCCTACATCAGTAACACACTCACTGGTTCAGGACTTTATGTGTTCCTTGCATGAGTTGCGTACCATTTGCGTTTCTCTAATGGGTTGTTTTCCATTGATCCCATTGTGGTGTTTTTAATATTTTTTAATATGTGGTTCCCAGTAGATGTCACCATCTCCTTGTGGCTCTATGGTATGAGGGCAAAAAATGATTAAAAGGTTTAAAAGCCAACAGTATTAGATAATACATGAGGCTCTTTTTATACATAGAACATTTCTTCATTATATTGAAGAGTTTTTGAACCCGAGGACTGTATATTGTATACTATATTTTTCATATACTTTTTATGCATTAAGACTTCTTAGTATAATGGTAAGGTTCAGTTACTAGTACCAGCGTTCCATCTTATCAGCCCTATATACAATTACAAGATTGGCTGTAGCCGTGACGCACCTCCTAAACGCACAGCAAAGGTATTTATATCCGCTGAGGGACATCACAAGGATCTTCAGAGCCTGAGGAAACTGAACCAATCGGCGAAACGCGTTGCTCAAACCCATCGGACCATTTTTTACCTCGGAGGTCACCGTAGCGGTCCATCCTGAGTGCGTTCCAGCCATTGCGTTCCAAGATTGCAAACCGGACGCGGAAGCAGGGAACACTTGGTGCTGCAACGGACTTTTGCTGGTGCTACCGGAGGGATACTTATATGTAAGTGTGCACTATTGTTGTGTTTTAATAAATACTGCATGTTTTATCTACAACGTATACTTTCTTTGCTTCCTGCTCTAACCCCGGGGGACCATCCTGGGATTTTACCTATGGGAGGATTGTATTGAAGATCCAGCAGAGGCCCCTGCAGATAAGAGGGACTAAGGAAAAGAAACCACTAAGGACCTTTCACTCAATCAGGGCCGTGTGAGTAGTTTTATGTGTATTTAACCACCATCATCCACCTCGTTTTGACTACATCAAAGTAAGTGCATTGACTGCGGTCTATACCCTTGTGCACTGCTTAAGGTGTTAGGCAGTGTGGCTACTTCGTTAGTCATTCTGCCTCTGTGATTGATATCTGTTTACATATACTGATCTGCGCTCCCCTTATTTCTCTTCATTCCAAGTTTGAAAGACTTGGTTTTTTTTGACAGATAAAAACATGTTTGGACCATTGTGAAGAAAGAACTGGGTACCTGACAGGGTTGTCCCCTTTCCCCTCTGCTATTTTACTTTATTTTAAAATTACTAGCTATATATGAGTCATAGACCACCCCCCCCTCCCCAGATATTGGTGCCCGTGGAAATAAGGGGACACATTCCCAGAAAATGAGTTCCTTACACACGATCAGAATATTTTGTAATGTTTCTCCCTGCCTTCCTGTTAATTTACAATTTAACCTCGTCGGCCCCCTGCACCCCAGCCCCGTGCACATTGCAGATGAATGGATGGTCCTACATGCTCTCCATCTTTCTCACTATCCCTTTCACTCATTTATTGCCCTGTCTGGTTATTTACTTTCCCCTCTGTCATTCCTTCTCTCCCTCATCTGCCTTAGATGGTTATCTTTGGATTTTACATCTGTGTTAGACTCCTGAAATATTTTGAAAATCAGTATTGCCCGGCCCAGGAAGAGAGTAAAATGTTCAATAGCTTGTTGTACAATATCTACTGTTAGTCCAAATAATAAAGGCTTTCACCTGATACTGAAGTTCTCCGTTACTCTCCATTACCGCAACTGGACTAATGCGGCTATTTCTACTGTTTTTGCTTCAGAAAAGCACGCCATTTTCAGATAAATGTTTTGCTACATGTGATACAGATCGGTTACATATTATCTGAAATGCCCATGTGGCTTAAGTTATGTGGGACAAACATCCAGACTAATGAAGCAGAGAACTTCTTTTTTACATAAATTAAGCATAATAATAAACTTATGATCCAGAAAAAAAAAAAAAAAAGAGGCCCCCAGATTAGTAAACATTTTTATTCCGAAAGGCATAATGGCCCAAATGCAGTAAGCACCTCTAGGCTATTCAACCTAACGTTGACATAAATTACCATCAGGTTATTCATAACGTGTATGAGAGATTGACAGAGAGAGATTGAGAGATTATAAATGCTATATATATATATAAATGATATATATATATATATATATATATATATATATATATATATATATATATATATATATATATATATATATATATATATATATATATATATATATACTGCACCGACACACTTTATTCGAGCAAATGCCCAGTTTGTACCTGGCAGATACCTGGAATCCGCCGCTGCTCACCTCTTGCATGCTTCGTTGCGTTTGCCTTCCCAGCCACGGTTCATGCCTGGCTGACGGGGGCCTGATCTGTTAAATGATGAGAAGGATTTACTAGGCTGCAATGCTTCGCGTGTCCACCAGATGGCATAAACTCATGACTTGTAAAGCGCCGAATCAGTAATGTGTGGGCTTGCAGTTGCAGTTGCCCGCTTCATTGTGTGTAGTGGGGATGGGTGAGGGGGGGGTATTTGGCCCTTGGTGTGAGTTTAGGACTTGCGGGGGGGGGGGGTTTGCGGGTGCACTTAACCCCTTCATGACCAGTGAATACCGCTACGGTCATGAAGGGGTTACGCCCTCCCGCTACCCCCCCCCCGCAAGCCCTAAACAACCATAGTTGGGGCTAATACCCCATTCACCCACCCTCCCGCTACCCACAATAAAAAAATACACACACACAGCACAGCAGCCGCCAAAAAATAAATAAAAAAATCTAAATAAATAAATGACAATAAATACATTTGAAATACATTTTTATTGATAGTGTAGATGTGCAGGGGGTCTCCGGAGCTGAATCGCGTTGGTTTCAGGTCTGGGGACCCCCTGCTCCCCGAGATACAGGCCCCTTTAGGGGGTGCCGGTATCCCTCTGCTTGGTTTAAAGGGCCCGATCACGTGATCGCGGCCTGTAAACCAAGCAGAGCAAAGGGATACCGGCACCCCCTAAAGGGGCCTGTATCTCGGGGAGCAGGGGGTCCCCAGACCTGAAACCTGTGCGCTTCTGCTCTGGAGACCCTCTGCACATGTACAGTATCAATAAAACACATACAGTATACAGTATAAATAAACACTCGTTCTTTACCTTAGCGGCTATGCGCTATGGTAAAGAAGCATCATTTCTTTATTTTAATAATATTGTACAGTGAGCAGGGGGTTCCCTGAGCCAGAAATTAATGCTCAGGGACCCCCCCTGCTCCTGCTCAATATTATTAAAAATACAGAAATGCTGCGTCATTACCATAGCGGATAGCCGCTAAGGCAATGAAGGGGTTAACCCACCGTGCCTGCTTTATTGTGTGTAGTGGGGATGGGTGAGGGGGGGTATTTGGCCCTTGGTGTGAGTTTAGGACTTGCGGGGGGGGAGGGGGGTTTGCGGGTGCACTTAACCCCTTCACGACCGTAGCAGTTAATACCGCTACGGTCATGAAGGGGTTAAGCCCTCCCGCTACCCCCCCCCGCAAGCCCTAAACAACCATCGTTGGGGCTAATACCCCATTCACCCACCCTCCCGCTACCCACAATAAAAAAATACACACACACAGCACAGCAGCCGCCAAAAAATAAATAAATAAATCTAAATAAATAAATGACAATAAATACATTTGAAATACATTTTTATTGATAGTGTAGATGTGCAGGGGGTCTCCGGAGCTGAATCGCGTTGGTTTTAGGTCTGGGGACCCCCTGCTCCCCGAGATACAGGCCCCTTTAGGGGGTGCCGGTATCCCTCTGCTTGGTTTAAAGGGCCCGATCACGTGATCGCGGCCTGTAAACCAAGCAGAGCAGAGGGCTACCGGCACCCCCTAAAGGGGCCTGTATCTCGGGGGGCAGGGGGTCCCCAAACCTGAAACCTGTGCGCTTCTGCTCTGGAGACCCTCTGCACATGTACAGTATCAATAAAACACATACAGTATACAGTATAAATAAACACTCGTTCTTTACCTTAGCGGCTATGCGCTATGGTAAAGAAGCATCATTTCTGTATTTTAATAATATTGTACAGTGAGCAGGGGGTTCCCTGAGCCAGAAATTAATGCTCAGGGACCCCCCCTGCTCCTGCTCAATATTATTAAAAATACAGAAATGCTGCGTCATTACCATAGCGGATAGCCGCTAAGGCAATGAAGGGGTTAACCCACCGTGCCCGCTTTATTGTGTGTAGTGGGGATGGGTGAGGGGGGGTATTTGGCCCTTGGTGTGAGTTTAGGACTTGCGGGGGGGTTGCGGGTGCACTTAACCCCTTCACGACCGTAGCAGTTAATACCGCTACGGTCATGAAGGGGTTAAGCCCTCCCGCTACCCCCCCGCAAGCCCTAAACAAGCACCGTTGGGGCTAATACCCCATTCACCCACCCCCGCTACCCACAATAAAAAAAATACACACACACAGCAGCCCCACGTGCTATATAACGTCCCTCTGCTCTGCTTGGTTTACAGGCCGCGATCACGTGATCGGGCCCTTTAAACCAAGCAGAGGGATACCGGCACCCCCTAAAGGGGCCTGTATCTCGGGGAGCAGGGGGTCCCCAGACCTAAAACCAACGCGATTCAGCTCCGGAGACCCCCTGCACATCTACACTATCAATAAAAATGTATTTCAAATGTATTTATTGTCATTTATTTATTTAGATTTATTTATTTTTTGGCGGCTGCTGTGCTGTGTGTGTGTATTTTTTTATTGTGGGTAGCGGGAGGGTGGGTGAATGGGGTATTAGCCTCAACGATGGTTGTTTAGGGCTTGCGGGGGGGGGGGTAGTGGGATGGCTTAACCCCTTCATGACCGTAGCGGTATTAACTGCTACAGTCGTGAAGGGGTTAAGTGCACCCGCAAACCCCCCCCCGCAAGTCCTAAACTCACACCAAGGGCCAAATACCCCCCCTCACCCATCCCCACTACACACAATAAAGCGGGCACGGTGGGTTAACCCCTTCATTGCCTTAGCGGCTATCCGCTATGGTAATGACGCAGCATTTCTGTATTTTTAATAATATTGAGCAGGAGCAGGGGGGGTCCCTGAGCATTAATTTCTGGCTCAGGGAACCCCCTGCTCACTGTACAATATTATTAAAATACAGAAATGATGCTTCTTTACCATAGCGCATAGCCGCTAAGGTAAAGAACGAGTGTTTATTTATACTGTATATTGTATGTGTTTTATTGATACTGTACATGTGCAGAGGGTCTCCAGAGCAGAAGCGCACAGGTTTCAGGTCTGGGGACCCCCTGCCCCCCGAGATACAGGCCCCTTTAGGGGGTGCCGGTATCCCTCTGCTCTGCTTGGTTTACAGGCCGCGATCACGTGATCGGGCCCTTTAAACCAAGCAGAGGGATACCGGCACCCCCTAAAGGGGGCTGTATCTCGGGGGGCCGGGGGTCCCCAGACCTGAAACCAACGCGATTCAGCTCCGGAGACCCCCTGCACAAGTACACTATCAATAAAAATGTATTTAAAATAATTTTTATTGTGCCGATGTTTGCGCAGAGAGAGAGCAGCGGATCTCTCTCTGCTGCAAACACATATCGCCCCCGCCGCCCATACAGTAGTATAATTTATGTATGTGCATATACAGTACTGTACTGTATGTGTACAGTACTGTATATTAGGGCTTATAGGGGTTGTTGTTATACAGTATATATATATACAGTATATATACTGCATTACAATTCATTATAGGGGACGGCTTCACAGAGAACAGCTCGCAAGCGCCACCATGTGTATTTTCACGGCATTGCAGTATTTCAGCAAGCCGGAATAAAAAGCTTAAATCCCTGCCGGAAAATAACGCAATGCACTCTGGCAGAAAACGATCAGAAACCTGAATACACCCGAGTACACCCGAATTCGCGGGACTAGCCGAGCTCGAATAAAGTGTGTCACCAGTGTATACATATATACACACCTATAAATGCTATATATAACTCCCCCAAAACACCTATATAATATATATATATATATAGGGGGGAGGCGTGGTCATCCAGGATACTTCTGCGTATCTATCTGAAGCTCGCAGACTCTTGGGTGACCCGGCCTCCTATATTACCCTTGAGTCTGATCCGGTAATTTGCTATCAGAACAATTTAAAGGAACTTCTTCTTCAAGCATTAACAGAAGGTATCCTCTCTAAAACGGAATTTAAGTTTTTATTTCATTCTCATCCACGTACACCTAATTTTTATCATTTGCCAAAGGTGCACAAGTCCTTGGTCAATCCCCCTGGCAGGCCCATTGTATCCAGGGTGGAGTTGATGACGTCAAGCCTATCCCAGTATGTTGATTACCATCTTCAACCCTTTGTAGCTAGGCTCAGGTCGCATATTAGGGATACGCTCCACGTCATCGATTCCACCTAGAATTTAAAGTGGAAATCCACCTGCCTATGGGCCACATGTGATGTGGCCTCTTTATATACATGTATTGACCATGCCAGGGGGATTGAAGCGCTAAAATATTGGCTGGACAAGGATTTGTGTATTCCTAGGAGACATAAAAATTTCATTTTGGATAGTGTTAGATTTATTTTAAATCACAATTATTTTCTGTTGAAGATGTTTATTATTTACAGATCTGTGGAACGGCCATGGGCACGAGGTTCGCCCCCAGCTATGCAAATCTCTTCATGGGATTTTGGGAGGAGAGATTTGTGTGGCAAAATGAACAACTTGGGGCGGGCCTCGTGTACTATGGCCGTTTCATAGATGATATCATTTTGATTTGGGATGGAGAGGAGGCTTATTTATATGACATTTTGAAGTCATTCGACAATAATCCTTTGGGATTGAAATTCACATTTAAAATAGATGCAGTTTACATAGTCTTTTTGGATTTAGTGCTTACCTTTGATGTGGACTTTAATATTGTCACATCCACCCACTTCAAAGAAGTATCCGTTAATAATTACGTACACGCGTCCAGTAATCACCATAAACAGTGGTTACACAATATTCCTCTGGGGCAGTTTCACCGTATTAGGAGAAACTGCTCCAGAGATATTGACTTTGTTCAGCAGTCGGAACAGCTCAGTCTCAAATTTCACAATAAGGGCTATAGTGATACACTAGTCTCTGAGTCTTTTAGGAAAGTAAATTCCTTAGATAGGTCCCAATTGATTCATAAGTCAAGGACCAGTCAGGAGGGATCTCGTCTGGGATATAACTCAACGGTGATTGCTAGGAATGCTGAGATTTCAAATCTAAGATTTGTAACCACCTTTAATCAGTCTTTTAGAGCAATTCAAAGGATTGTTAGCAATCATTGGGGAGTCCTCAGATGTGATCCCCATTTGAAGGGCATTCTTCCGGACCGGGCTTCGATTGTCTACAGGAAGGCTAGAAGTATGAAGAGTATTATAGCTCCTACTAGACTTAGATCAGGGGATGCGTCTGACACGTCCGCTACCAGTGGTCCAAATGGTAACCACAGGTGTGGACGAGGTCGATGCATTACTTGTAGACATTTGAAGACCCGGTCCGAGTTCAGTTCTCCCAATAGAAGATATCATTTACCAGGTTAGAAATTATATCAATTGTCAGAGTTCCTTCATAGTGTATTGCATCCAGTGTGGTTGCGGTCAACGCTATATTGGCCGCACCACACGACCTCTCTGCACTCGCTTCCTGGAGCATAGGAGAAGTGTTATAAAGGAAACGATTTCTAATAGTATTTCCCACCACTTTAAATCTGTACACAATCAGGACCCACGATCTATGACAGTTATGGTCCTTGAACACATTTCTCCTTGTGCTCTAGGGGGTGATCGGTTTAAGATCCTATGCCGACAGGAAACTTTTTGGATCCACCAGTTGGGGACTCTTACCCCTGGTGGACTCAATGAGTGTCTGGATGTCAGTACACTAGTTTGATCTCTTGCCTTCTTGGACCCTCCTCGCTCTATTGTAGGGAGGAGTATCTTTCTGCCAGTTCCATTTCCCTTCCCTCTTTCCCTTCCCTCCCTTTTCCTTTCCCCCCCCCTCTTTCCTTTCCTCCCTTTCTCTTCCCATCTCTACCTTTCCTCCATCCCTATCCTATTTCCCCCCTTCCTTTCCCTCCCTCCCTTGCCACTGTTCCCGGATTTCCCTTATATAGATTATGTTTTCATCAACACTAAGTTTTTATTTATCTAATATATATTTTTTGTTAGTATATAATTTGATTTTTTCGTTTTTATTTTTAATTATTCTTTATTTAGTTCATTTCATCCTTTGTTATGTCCTTGTCCTGGTTGCTTGTTCTTTCTCTTTCTCCCTGCCTATGGGCACTTAGTCTGGGGCCATTTCTATATATGGATTAATATTTAGTTAGTCTCTGATCACATTGTCTATGGGTGCATATGTATGTGTGTACATGTGTATATTTATACATTCATTATTATACATTTAGGGGTAGTTTGTACTTCATTTGTGATAACTATCATTTTATGTGCATACATGTATATACATATATATGTGGCTTTTTGGAATCATTTAGCTGTTAGGTTAATGTTTCGTTATTTTATTTATCCATTTTTATTTAAATCCTACATATTTCTTTTAATTTATTTTATTTGTGTATGATCTATTGTTGGTAATATCTATATACCTTGGTTGTATCAGCAGTGTCTATCATGTTTTATATCTTTATATATTGTATGTTTAAATGTTGTTTATTAATATGTGCATTTGTATTGATGGGTTTATACGCGTATATTGCTATACTGCTCTGCAATCGAGTTATCTTTTCACTTCATCTCTTGATTATTATTTATCCTGATAATTTAGGAGTCACTGTTACGTTTATCGATGGTTTTTATATAATTAATATTAGTCACCCGAATTCATCTTAGTTTTTTACATATAATACATATATTTTTTCATTAACATTATATTTTTTATGGTTTATTTATAGCTTCTTTATAGCATCTTATCCTTCCCATTATATGTATATATATATACAGTGCTCGACAAATAATGATAACCAGTCGCCCGTTGCGAGTGGATTTAGGCAGCTGGCGACCCGTGCTGCAGCTCAATGAATTCCCCTGCTCGTGCCAATTTTTTTTTTTTTAAATAAATAAATAAATAATCCCCCTCCCTGATTGGGTTAAAAAAAAAGTTAAAAAAAATGGCGGCAAATCCTGTGGTCCCGGCGCGCGTGCACAGGGCAAGCAGAGTGTCCTGCCATTTGCGCTGCCTGTTCCCCCCAGCAACCCATCATTCCCCCCCCACTCCCCACGTGGGACGGAGGGGAAAGCCCAAACCAAGCCCCGCGCGCAACCCAGCCCCCCCCCCTCCGCTCCCCACGTGGGACGGAGGGGGAAGCCCAAAACAAGCGCCGCACGCGATCCAGCCCCCCCCCCGCACCCTCCGCTCCCCACGTGGGACGGAGGGGGAAGCCCAAAACAAGCGCGCGATCCAGCCCCCCCGCACCCTCCGCTCCCCACGTGGGACGGAGGGGGAAGTGCCAACCCAGCTTCCCCCGTGCGCGCCTCCTGCGCCAGTCCGCCTCCTGCCCATGATCTCCCCCTAATCACCTGCCCCCGATCCTCGCTTACTGCCCGGGGGTGTCCGGGGAGCGTGCTGCGGCGTCGGCCGCTTCGGGGGGGGGGGGGGGGGACCTGCTGCTGCTGCTGCTGCTGCTGCTGCTGAGGCCCACGCTGCGCTGTGTGTCCCATGTCTTGGAGAGGGCCCACTGCCGTGCGGAGACCCCACTGCTGCCACGTGTGACCCGGTGAGTGTGTGAGTGACAGACTGAGTGTCTGTGAGTGTGTGAGTGTGCCTGTGTGTCTGTGAGTGTGCCTGTGTGTCTGTGAGTGTGCCTGTGTGTCTGTGAGTGTGCCTGTGTGTCTGTCAGTGTGCCTGTGTGTGTGTGTGTGTGTCTGTCAGTGTGCCTGTGTGTCTGTGAGTGTGCCTGTGTGTCTGTGAGTGTGCCTGTGTGTCTGTGAGTGTGCCTGTGTATCTGTGAGTGTGCCTGTGTGTCTGTGAGTGTGCCTGTGTGTCTGTGAGTGTGCCTGTGTGTCTGTGAGTGTGCCTGTGTGTCTGTCAGTGTGCCTGTATGTGTGTGTGTCTGTCAGTGTGCCTGTGTGTCTGTGAGTGTGCCTGTGTGTCTGTGAGTGTGCCTGTGTGTCTGTGAGTGTGCCTGTGTGTCTGTGAGTGTGCCTGTGTGTCTGTGAGTGTGCCTGTGTGTCTGTGTGTCTGTCAGTGTGCCTGTGTGTCTGTCAGTGTGCCTGTGTGTGTGTGTGTCTGTCAGTGTGCCTGTGTGTCTGTGAGTGTGCCTGTGTGTCTGTGAGTGTGCCTGTGTGTCTGTGAGTGTGCCTGTGTGTCTGTGAGTGTGCCTGTGTGTCTGTGAGTGTGCCTGTGTGTCTGTGAGTGTGCCTGTGTGTCTGTGAGTGTGCCTGTGTGTCTGTGAGTGTGCCTGTGTGTCTGTCAGTGTGCCTGTGTGTCTGTCAGTGTGCCTGTCTGTGTGTCAGTGTGCCTGTCTGTGTGTCTGTGTGCCTGTCTGTGTGCCTGTCTGTGTGCCTGTGTGTCTGTGTGTGTGTGTCTGTGTGTGTGTGTGTGTGTGTGTGTGTGTGTGTGTGTGTGTGTGTCTCTGAGTGTGTGTCTGTGAGTCTTCTGCGTGAGTGTGTCTCTGCATGAGTGTCTGCGTGAGTGTGTCTCTGCGTGTCTGTGAGTGTCTGAGTGAGTGAGAGTGAGTGTGTGTCTGTGAGTGTCACCCTCTCCCTGTGTCGCCCTCGCCTTCTCCCTGTCGCCCTCTCCCTGTGTCGCCCTCGCCCTCTCTCTGTCTTTGTCTCTCATTCTCTCTGTGTGTGTTCTGTGTCTCTCTTTTTTTGTCTCTCATTTTTGTGTGTCTCTCATTTTTGTGTGTCTCTCATTTTTGTGTGTCTCTCATTTTTGTGTGTCTCTCATTTTTGTGTGTCTCTCTTTTTCTGTGTGTGTCTCTCTTTTTCTGTGTGTGTCTCTCTTTTTCTGTGTGTGTCTCTCTTTTTCTGTGTGTGTCTCTCTTTTTCTGTGTGTGTCTCTCTTTTTCTGTGTGTGTCTCTCTTTTTCTGTGTGTGTCTCTCTTTTTCTGTGTGTGTCTCTCTTTTTCTGTGTGTGTCTCTCTTTTTCTGTGTGTGTCCCTCTCTGTCTGTCTCTCTCTGTCTGTCTCTCTCTATCTGTCTCTCTGGCCGAGTCCATAGAAGGACAGGCCGCGCTGAGCCGTGCGGACGCTCCGCGCTGAGCCCCTGCATACTCAATGAGGATGCCTTGAGAGGGGGCTCACGCGAGCGTCCGCAGGCGTGCTGAGGCGCTGGAGTTTTCAGCCGACAGCCAAGCTGTTTTTCAGAGCACTGTCGGCTGAAAACATCCAATCAGCGCGGAGCAGCGTCAACGTCACGGCGCCTTGACGTCTCTTTATCTGTCTCTATCTGTCTCTCTCTCTGTCTCTCTCTCTGTCTCTCTCTCTGTCTCTCTCTCTGTCTCTCTCTCTCTCCCACTCTCTCTCTCCCACTCTCTCTCTCCCACTCTCTCTCTCCCACTCTCTCTCCCACTCTCTCTCTCTCTGTCTCTCTCTCTCTCTGTCTCTCCCACTGTCTCTCCCACTCTCTCTCTCTGTCTCTCCCACTCTCTCTCTCTGTCTCTCCCACTCTCTCTCTGTCTCTCCCACTCTCTCTCTGTCTCTCCCACTCTCTCTCTGTCTCTGTCTCTCCCACTCTCTCTCTGTCTCTGTCTCTCCCACTCTCTCTCTGTCTCTGTCTCTCCCACTCTCTCTCTGTCTCTGTCTCTCCCACTCTCTCTCTGTCTCTGTCTCTCCCACTCTCTCTCTGTCTCTGTCTCTCCCACTCTCTGTCTGTCTCTCTCTCTCTCTCTCTCTCTCTCTCTCTCTCACTCTCTCACACTCTCTCTCACTCTCTCACTCTCTCTCCCACTCTCTCTCCCACTCTCTCTCCCACTCTCTCTCCCACTCTCTCTCCCACTCTCTCTCTCTCCCACTCTCTCTCTCCCACTCTCTCTCTCTCCCACTCTCTCTCTCCCACTCTCTCTCTCTCGCACTCTCTCACTCTCCCACTCTCTCACTCTCTCTCTCTCTCTCTCTCTCACACTCTCTCTCTCTCTCCCCCACACACTCTCTCTCTCTCTCTCCCCCACACACTCTCGCTCTCTCCCCCACACACTCTCACACTATGGATCTGGATATCTTAACTGCCCTATACTACACTGAAATAACCTATACTGCTTACTTCCAGATCTGACTCAAGCTTCACACGGAAGACATCGAACCCCCCCTAACCCAGAAGACAGGTAACGAACACCTCCCATCCAATGTATAACATTGCGGGAATGAGGGTACCTGGACTTTGAGGGTCTGCGGATCAGGTAAGATCCCAGACGGGATTGCTGCTTTAAATATTGTGAAGCGGGGGCATCCAGACACTAGTTAAGGGGTGCAGGAAACTAGTCATTCACATCTGGCTTTTTTTTTCTAGATTCGACATTTATACACACACACACACACACACACACACACACACACACACACACACACACACACCAAGGACTAATTGTAGTATAATGTAATACAATAAATAAACTAATATCAAAAACGAATGTTCTTACTAGGAATTTATTCAATTTATTTAATTTATGGCTTTTTTTAAAATGCGTGGCTGGGGGCGGGACTAGAGGCGGGGTTGGGGGCGGGACTAGGGGCGGGACTAGGTGGCGAATAGATTTTTTGGTTCGGCGAGTAGATTTTTGGGTGATTTGTCAAGCACTGTATATATATATATATACAAACTCATTATCCATATCCTTTACTTGTGCCAGGTATCACATGACCCATCTCACGTGGGACTGTTAGTCTCAATAAGAACATCAAGGGTTAATACATGCTGTTTAAATACGGGTTGCTAAGCAACCAACTGGCTATAAGTATCCAGGAATGTTGTCTCTCCATTATCAGCCCTTTGAGAAAGTTGCCCTCTGGTGACGAAACGCGTCAGGGACTCTGATTGCGCAATTACGTAATCACGACGTTGTGCACGCGCACGAGGCCGCACCAAGCGCGAAATTCATACTGCGGCCATTCAAGGTGGAGAGGTGATTTCTGGGACCTCATGGACTGATTTCCAGTCGGCAAAGTACACCTCCGGCCTCCGGTGAGCTACGACTTCTTCACGCAGCCCTGAGGGAGCCTATACCTGCGGACCTTTGCAGCACAGAGACCGGATGGTGGTGATTTTATCACAAATTGCTTTATTGTCATTTTACTCTTGTGAATGCGTTTCTTTCCCCCCCCCCTCCCCTCCTTCCCTTCCCTTTTAATATTAAATACACCGTTTTATGCTATGGGGCGTGCACTCTCTTTTTTCTCATTTATATATATGATATATATATATGCTAATTTAAATACACTTTGCATATCCAAATTAGCATGTATCTCTGGTGTGCTCCTAGTCAAGCTATCAGTAAACTTCAAAGGAATATTTCTACATGTATTTGGAAACACGAGTGACCTCTTACAGCTCAGTCTATTCTTGTCCTTTCTACAGTAAGTGGACAGTAGTGCTGGACTAGCATTCTCTAAAACCATATTATTTGATGGCAAATGTAATCTTCAATAGCCAATGGAAAGCCCTGTGAGCGTGAAGATGTGGGTGGATTTTGAGTGTAACATTTTCCTAAATTTGGGAGCTTTGACAGAAGTTTTAGAAGATTAGTGTCAGGCTTTTTACCTACTACAGGCATGAGGGTAGTTTTTAGGGTAGACCAGCCTCTCTCAAGGAGGTAGAGGCACTGACTAAATTCAGCAGTGCAGCTCCTTAAGTACAAGGGAAGAAGGTACCAGGTCTGAATCCAGTGATTGGACAAACGCAAACCGAGTCCCACTGCCTCCCCTATCAATCAAGAAGCTACTGTGAGTGTGGAAAACTGTGAGGATCCGCCATCCTGGTGGCTGGAGACCGTCTCCTCACCTGGAAACACCTGCCGCCATGGACACCCAGGATGCGCAGTCTCACGGCCCCATTATGCACCCACGCGGATCTTGCGCGGCCTGTCTGCCCGCCCGCGGCTCCACCTCCGCCCCTCGCTTTGGCGCTCGGCGAGTGCGCTCCTCCAGCCTCCCCTCTGACGGACGCACCAGTCTCCGCCCCCGTCCCAGTGATGGACAGGACCGGCGTGGGATTGGCTTGCGCACCAGACTCCGCCCCTGACCTCAGTGACATGCACGGGTCGACGCGCGCTCGGTACCGCCTCCATTCCTCATTAGGCTGCATCATAGGGCACACCTGTGTGCACCAGCAGCCTATAGGATTCAGTTTCCTGGTTCCGCCCTGGCTCTTCATTGGAGGATTTCTCTTTATTTACCCTCTTGCTCCAGACACTCCTTGCTGAGCATAGTCTTGTGTTACGCCGTGCCTTGCCACATCCTATTCCTGTATTCTCCTGCCTTGCCTTGTTTGCCTTGCCTGTTGATTCTGCCGCTGCCTGACCCTGCTACGTACCTTGGACTCCGCACCTCTCTACCCCTGATCTGTATAATTACCTACCTTCCTCCAGTCTCCAATTCTGAACCTGGCTACGCACCCTGACGATCCGCTACTCTCCAATTCTGAACCTGGCTACGTACCCCGACGATTCGCTACTCTCCAATCCTGATCCAGCAAGTGCCCTCTACTACTCTCACGTCTATACTCCTGACCTGGCTTGCACGAACAATCTACATTCTAGGAGCGCCCGCGTGGCTGTAGGTTGGCGTTACTCAATTCCCTCCCTCAACACCATGGTCGCACTTCGTTTGTGGTGAGCTATGCGTTACAAAAACCCATGATAACTCCTGGCATGCCTGCTCTTACCAGGGCTTATCGCCAGGAGGGGACAGACTGGTATCCAGAAACCAGTCCTGGCTACACAAATAAAGAATTTGTGTGTTTTACCTTTCCAGGAGTGCTACCCAGTGGAGATTCTCAGACTATGAGTTTCAGAGGGGACATTGCGGTCCTCAGATTCTAAGCACCAAGACAGCAGCGGCAAATTTGAAACCACCAAAAGATGCTCTGTGAGAAATAGAAGCGAGCCGGCCTCAGAAATTTGAAGGCAAAACATTTTCTGCCCCACTTTTTTGGGCCAATTTCTGAGAAGAGCATGTTGCAGTTGCGGCTGGAACAACACACCGAAAAGAGTACCAGGACGTTTGGTACTAGCTCCCGGTCAAAGGATTTGGCATCTCCGCAACAGATACAGTGGTGGTGGCTGGAACTACCTGTCAATTGGAGTTCCAGATCTTTTTGGGCTAAGTCCCGGTCATCTACAAACTTTGTTATATGGACTGTAGAAACTAGGAAAGGCTAGTTTTTTCACCCAGACTCCCAGTAAGTGTGTCTTTCTCTTGTAATTCACTGTGTGTACAGTATGTCTAAGGAATAAATGACAATTTGTTTTACCGCCTTGTTTTGCTCAATGTTATGATCCCGGTTACCTAATATCAATATCCTCTCTAATAGAGAAACTTGGAGGGTTAGGGGTAGGGCCACCCTGTGGGGGGGAGAGCCGGAGCACGTGTCCTGGGCCCAGCGGCTCTGGCGGTCTCAGCCAGCTGCCTGATGCTAGAAGTTTGGCCCGCCGAGGCCTCCGTGTCCCCAACTGTTTCTAGCTGCGTGGGCCTTCTCTAAGGTAATTCCAGACGGTTGCTCCCGAACATTAGGGCCGACCGGAAATCAGGCCCAAGTTCCACATCTGGCTGCGGGGCCCCAGCTCTCCACTGCTATGAGACTCTTCCTGCCCAGAGGCCTACCCCCAGGTAAAATTGTTAGGAGGGAAATACAAGGGGGGATAACTACAGGAGGGAGTGAGAGAGGGAGTGGGGAGTAAATACAGGGAGGGAGGGAGTAAGAGTGAGGGAGTGGGGAAATAGACAAATACACAGGGGAAGTGAGGTGGGTAGGGTAGAGAAATATACAGGAGGGAGGGTGGAGGAGAGAAATATAGGAGTGAAAGAGGGTGGAAGGGGGAAGAAATACAGGTGGGGAGTTGGGGGAGAAATACATGGGGTTTGTGAGAGAAAGAGAGGAGTGTGAGAGTGAGAAAGGGGGCATAGTGAGAAAGAGGTGGGGTGGGAGAGAAGAGGCGGGGAGGTTGAAGGGAGAGAGGGAGAATAAGAGAAAGAGGGGGGGGACTCACAGTGTTGCCAACGGGGGGCCTCAGGTGGAGACCGTAGTCCTGGGCCTCTGGAAATCTGCTGATGTCCCTGGTTAGGGGGACTATTGACCATGTATGGTGGGTCTCTCCAACACCCCAAAAACATTAAACAACACTAACAAATAACATACAAAAAAGCGCTCTACCTCCAAATAATGTGGACGGCATTCTTTAAACAAGCGAAAAGTCCGGGCACACTCTGAGTGGTAAATTTAAGACTTGCGCATGTAATAAATGTCATAATTTTATTACTCCATGTACAGTTCTCTCTATTTATTCTTGGGCAATACTATCACCTGGTGGAGACTATGTTGGATCCCCAGATTCAGCTCAGATTAAATTCATCCATTGCCCTGAATTCTCTTACATTCTGTAAGTAGGCAGTTGTATTTTGCAAGCGTCTGATGCTGTTGTGATGTACTGCGCCATGGTCTGCTTTTCTGTTTATCATACAGGATCGCAAAAACACACAGAACCCCTACAAGCTCATATTGAACCCCCAAAATAACCACAACATATATATATGCGTATAAGTGTCAAAGAAGAGTGCTACTGAGCATGGCAATATATATTTAAAACCAGAGACAGCACATGAAACACAGACAGAGCTCAGTGCTACATACGAGACACAAATACACATGTAACGGCTGGACCCCCCTTGTCTGACCCACCCAATCTCATATTGGCCCGTGTGGTCTAACCGGTCCCCATTACAAGGTCGTGTGTGGTGGTGCACCTGCAAGTAACAGGACTCCTGAGTCTCCCGCGTGGTGTTATTGTGGATGGCAGCAGGACAGGTATCTGAGGTAGTGGTTACGAGTCCAACTTACTTCATGTGCAGCGCCTCCACCTCATCAGGATCTATGCTTCCGCAGGGAGGTGGTCCTGGTGAGGAACTCCTTCTCGGTGGTGACTGCCACTGCAGAGTAATCTCACACTCACACAGTGGGGTTTTCTTTGAACATGACATCTTTATTGTAGGTTGGGATGTAGCAGACTGCCCCATGCAGCTGCCGGCTCTAGCCGCACATCTCTCCGTGCTGTCCCTTTGCCAGGTACGCCCTCCCGTATTGAAGTGGGATTCCCTTTCTCCTAGGGAGATCACCACTGCGCCAGGTCCCTGGACACAGTGTGGCTTAGACAGACTTAATTGGTCACTCTGCTACCGCTAGTTACAGCACTAGGGTCACAAAAGTATTCCTCCAATCCTTTATGCCGTAGCATACATTTACCAGCTGCTTCACACAACTGCTGGCTAACCCAACACTAACTGACAGTGCTGTGCCCTTTATACCTCAGGGGGCAGGCACATCTCTGATGTCACTATCCAGGGACTCAGAGCATACAGCCACTCCCTTCCTTACACAGGGCACCACACCAGGGTGTGAGGGAAAACCTCCATAACTACTGTTGGCAGGCCTCTTTACCTTTACCAGGACTCACTGCCAACAGGGAAGATGTACGCAGTCATTATTATGCATGGCTACATACTCCCCCTGGTTAATACCCACCGTCCCGGCTGGGACCTAAATTTGGTGTACCTTGCGCCAGGAAACACTGCAAAAGAACACACAAATAACATGGCAAACATCATCACATTGACATAATAATGCAAGCCCATCTCACTCACTGACCAGCAGGGAGCGCTAAAGAAAAAGCAGACCACTCTAATTTGGCACTCAATGATAATGTCGAGGATCCGGCTTCTTCACCTCCCGCCCCGCGGCATCATGCACAGTCACGCTGTATTCCCGTGGTATCCCTCGCTCATTGCAATACACCACTTTGTGCATGTACACACTGCGTCCTATCTTCCAGACCCGCATAAGTTGAGCTACCCTCTGCTCGGCCTGAATTCCTTTAATGGCTCCCCCTTTTTCTACGATATAGTGCTGAATATCGTTTTTAAGCCATCTCTCCCTATTCTCCTCTATCTCTCTCATTAGAGGTTCCGGGACATACGGGTAATCAAGCCCATGCGACCTTCTGTATTTTGCCGCAATAGCCCGTTCAGCTCGGCAAGTCCTGGTCAAGCTACTTTTGCAAGCCACTCCGGGCAGTACCCATGACAGAGGCTCATCGGTCTCTACCGGGTCATCCAACCCTGCGGACCCCTTTGGGATAATAAGGCCTGCCTGGATGCGATCCCACCTTACCCTTAGGGCCCTAAGGTATGCCTCGTCATCAAAGTCCCCGGCAGCCCACCAGTGATCAACCACCCCTTCCCTTTCTAGGATAAATCGGGTGCGGTCGAACCAAGCGACATACCCCTCGTACAACGGGGCCCACCACCTAGTCTCCTTCCGCTCTTCGGAGCTAGGTTCTATAGACTCCTCTATTGACTCCTCATCAGGCCCACCCGAAGATACCCCGGACGTACCCTCAGATCGCCCCACTGGGCTCTTACTCTGTGACCAGTGTCCGCCCTCTATACCCAGCGCGCTATAACTCTCGCTGGCCATCGACCCATGTCGAGTGATCCTCCCTCCACCCTCCGATCCATCATCGGACGTTCCCCAGTCCAGGCTTCCAGTCCGTTCTTGGATAGGACCCCGGGAACCCCCAGACAACCCTAAGCTAGAACTGGACCCGAATGAAATAGTGACGGGGACAGGGGCTTTAGCTAGGGCCTCGGGGCTAACCTTGGGTGTGGACGGGGTTTGGGGACGGGACCGAACCGTAGGTATAGGCAGGGTTACGACCTGCTCCCCAGCAATACCTGTCTCGGCTTCGGTACAAAGTCTCTCTTTCTCACCAGCAGCTGGGTTTCTTGCTCTCCGGCTCGAACGCCCATTCCGTCTGGCAGGAGGTGAACGACTTCCGCTGCTCGACCGTAGAGGCGCGATCATCTCCCACTCGATGCCGCTCTGGTCATCCGGAATCTCCTCCGCGCACGCACGTGCTGCGACGCCATCTTGGGTTGGATCCCCAATCGGGATCTCTTCCTCCACGAGGACATCTGGCAACGCCCGTCTGCTGCGCGATCCAGTCTGGCTCTGGACTCGCTCTTCCTTCTCCTCCACCCCCTGGATCTGCGACAGGCACTGTGTCATCTTAGTACCTCGCAGGGTCGGGGTGGATCGACCTCCCTCCGATCCACTAGTCACCACGGCAGTGGGACTCCGGCGATCGGGTGGTCGCGGTACTGGAGACACTCTACTCCGCGTCTCTACACCACGGGGAATGGCATCTCTCCATGGCGTACCAATAGTATGACAGTCTCTTTCTCTGACCATCGCACTCGACAGCCCAGCACACTCCTCGTCCGAGGATCCCAACCCGCAGTTCGGTCTGGGCATCCTAGTAGGAGACCGGCAATGGACTCCTCGGTGATCACCTCTCCGATGGTTGGGTTTCCCAGTCAGGAGCACCGAACCTAACTCTGACTCCGCGGGACCTGCACTCTCGTTCCATAGTGCTCCCGGCTGTTCGTCGATCGGCATCGGGACATTTCCTGCTACTCCCACAGCTTGTACCGGTACAAAAGTGGTCATGGGCCACATGTACTGCAGTCCACAGTGGGGGCATCGGGCCTCGCTGCCCACGGCTCCGCCCGGCAGTCTGCACTGCAGGCAAAGACACACCAGTCTCCACACCCTTCACACGGATGACCAGGAAGCCTCCTGGAGCCGAGTAAGGATGAGTAGAGATCAACGGACTCTGGTCCACTTTATCAGCAACTTCAGCCATATTCACCAGCGGAGGCACTCGTTTCAGAGGTCTGTACTGGTCAATGGCTCTTCGCAACTGAAGGGCAGGGGCGGGTTTGGCAACCCCTCCTCCTTCTTTCTTCATCGATATCCGGTTGAACTGCAAACCACTCCCCCTGGTTGAAACTAGGGGGATGTCTCGTAGACTTGTAGGCTGACCCAGCACAGGTGCAGAGTGAGTCATATTCCATGAGGGCGCGGCTCCAGCTTTTGCGCCAAACTCCCCATCAGGGTGGAGTTTTCTCGTTGGCGCCAATCCTGACCAACAATTAGCAAACTGCCAAGTTGCAAGACTTTCTGCAGCATGCCCACGCGGTGTCCCGGGAGCGCGGGAACCGCCATTTTGGTAAGTATTGTCCTTTTTCCCATTGAAGGCAGCGTCTGGCTGTTTGTTAATTGGGGTATAACAAAGTCCATTTTGTTCCTCCCATCGGATAACACTGTCATGCTCATTATTCTCAGGGGTATCATCCCGAGAACAAAAACATGATAAACACGGCTCAGCCACGGCTTTCACGCCATTCCACAACAAACTCACAAAAGTCTCTTCTGTAGCTTGTTCTTCGTCCACGCACAGTTCATATGCGTGTTCTTCCTCTAACCGAAATCCTGGACCTTCTACTCTGTACAGATCCTCCATTCTTGCGGTTCTCTCTCCCCGCCATCCTGGACCTTCTGCTCTGTGCAGATTCTCCATTCTGACAGGTCTCTCTTGATCGTTGAACACTGATTTCCTGTACGTGGAGCTCCGCTCTGCGGGGCAGCTACCACATCCGTACAATAAACATGCCTTGTGCACCACCTTGTGTACCTAACGTAGATCTGACTCGTGTTTGCACTACCTCAGGCTAGGCTCACTCTTTCTGTGTCTACTGTAACACGTTCCTCTAGTCTGTGCTCCTTGGTAAGTGGTCTGGAATGGAGACTAGAGTACTCTGGCTCTTCCATGCAGTACTTTGGGCGTCGACCTACTGTTGGCTAGCCTAGTGCGGACCCTTCCAGAATTCCTGCCCTAAGTTACCAGTTTACCCCTTCAGGCGTCCCCCGCTAGCGCTACCTCAAGGCAACTAGAACAGCAATAGCCCCCGGCTCCAGACTCACTAACCCCTAACGAATCCCAAGGCGTCTTTGCGGCATGCAGCTCCAGCATCTCCCTGACTACCCCTGGCTCCGTCCCACGCAGCACAAAGTGGCAGCAGACACTCTCCCTGTTTCCTAGCGTGTGCCTAGCAAAAGCCTGTCCTGTTAACAGGTATCTCAGCAGCGCCTCCAAATGTAACGGCTGGACCCCCCTTGTCTGACCCACCCAATCTCATATTGGCCCGTGTGGTCTAACCGGTCCCCATTACAAGGTTCTGTGTGGTGGTGCACCTGCAAGTAACAGGACTCCTGAGTCTCCCGCGTGGTGTTATAGAGGATGGCAGCAGGACAGGTATCTGAGGTAGTGGTTACGAGTCCAACTTACTTCATGTGCAGCGCCTCCACCTCATCAGGATCTATGCTTCCGCAGGGAGATGGTCCTGGTGAGGAACTCCTTCTCGGTGGTGACTGCCACTGCAGAGTAATCTCACACTCACACAGTGGGGTTTTCTTTGAACATGACATCTTTATTGTAGGTTGGGATGTAGCAGACTGCCCCATGCAGCTGCCGGCTCTAGCCGCACATCTCTCCGTGCTGTCCCTTTGCCAGGTACGCCCTCCCGTATTGAAGTGGGATTCCCTTTCTCCTAGGGAGATCACCACTGCGCCAGGTCCCTGGACACAGTGTGGCTTAGACAGACTTAATTGGTCACTCTGCTACCGCTAGTTACAGCACTAGGGTCACAAAAGTATTCCTCCAATCCTTTATGCCGTAGCATACATTTACCAGCTGCTTCACACAACTGCTGGCTAACCCAACACTAACTGACAGTGCTGTGCCCTTTATACCTCAGGGGGCAGGCGCATCTCTGATGTCACTATCCAGGGACTCAGAGCATACAGCTACTCCCTTCCTTACACAGGGCACCACACCAGGGTGTGAGGGAAAACCTCCATAACTACTGTTGGCAGGCCTCTATTTACCAGGACTCACTGCCAACAGGGAAGATGTACGCAGTCATTATTATGCATGGCTACACACAGTACAGTGCCTAAATATATATATAAACAGATGTAGCCAGGTCCCCCTCGCGCACTCGCCCCCTCCTTTGTCCCCCTCGCGCACTCACCCCTTCTTCCCCGTTGCGCGCGTGGTTGCGGCCGGTTGCCGGGGACGCGAGCGGCGAGCAGGCCGGTTGCCGGGGACGCGATCGGGCCGTCGCTAAGGCCGCGATCGCGTTGCCACCGGCCCGGCGGCTAGCAGAGCAGGGCGCCGCCATGACAGTGAGCTCGCGCATGCGCAGGAGGCCGATAGCGCGGGAGGCCCCAGATAGCTCGCGCATGCGCGAGAATAGGCTGCCAGCCCCAGGGTGCTTAGGGGCAGAGACACCTGACGCCAGGGAGCCAATCAGAAGGCCGGATTCCCCTGCTAGCAAGGGGATACATTTCGCGGGGTTTTGCAGCTACGCACTCACTCAGGATCCGGACCAGCTAGGGGTAAGAGGTGGGTGCAGGGGTCAGTGACCCTCTGCATAGGCCAGCAGCCCCCAAGGTCCCAGTTAGGTCCTGAGTCACCTTATAGCTTGTGGAGCTTAGGGACAGGCCCTAGATAGGGACACTGCCCCTTTATTTGATCAAGTAGTCAGGGACACAGAGCGGAAGCCGTGCGGCCCTGCGAGGTGGGTTCTGAGCTCAGAACACCACCAAAGACTCTAACACCAGGAGAGACATTGTTCGCGCTGGACTTTCAACCCACGCGGTGTGGAGGACAACGTCGGATCGTGCGGATTGATATCGCGGTACCCGTGGCTGGAGCCCGGGCAGGTAACCTGCAACTCACGTGCACCAACCAGGCCTATCACCAAACACAGTGGCTGCGCAGTCACACATACACATGTACAGTGATATTTGACTCTGGGAGTACGAGACATTTGGGTGGGGGTTACTGGACACAGGGTGGGGTCACATTGTGGGTGGTAGCGTCCGCCGTGACGCCTAGAGGTGATAGCGTCCGCCGTGACGCCTAGAGGTGGTAGCGTCCGCCGTGACGCCTAGAGGTGATAGCGTCCGCCGTGACGCCTAGAGGTGGTAGCGTCCGCCGTGATGCCTAGTGTGGTTAGTGTCCGCCGTGACACCCAGTGAGGTTAGCGCCCGCCGTGGCGCATGTTGATTTGTGTTGATATATGTGGTTATACAGTAAAGTCAGTCCTGTTTTACCTTCATTCGCTTTGTGTGGTTGTTTCCTGTGAGGGCCTCCTCCCACTCCGTTGGGATCCCTCCCAGGTGGAGGCGTTGCACCTATGATATGTATGTACCCCAGGTTCCCCAAGCGGAGGCTTAGGCTCCTGAGAGCCACACAGGTTGCACAGCAGGTAGTAGCGGCGGTATTCATAGGGAATACCCGTTACATTTGGAGGCGCTGCTGAGATAGTCCTGGGGTGCCCCACTTTGTAGTACCGTTACCCTGTCAGTCAGCATGTCTGCGCTCACGCCCAAACAAGTGGCCGACTGGGCCGAAAAGCTAGGAGAGCTTCTGCGACACGTGGTCGCCGTAGACGGAGTGCCTGCTGATGTCTCCATGTTTACTGTCTGCAGCGCAGTAAGGACATTACCTGGTCTGGCGGACGCCCGCCTCATCAGCAAGCACTATGACATTGACCGGCAAGAGAATACCCTATTGCTAGCCACTGAACAAGCTATACTTCCTGATAGAGGCCCACGAGTAGTGTATCTACCAGAGACTTTGCCGCACGGGTGCCCTCTAATTTACCCGGGAACTGTTTCCAGTCACGTCACTTCCCTCCCCAGACATGAGGGTTGGGACGACAGAGATATGGCCGCTAGTACACCCATCCGATCAGATATATCCCTACCCAGAGTGACCTTCTCTTCAGATGCTAGGCAAGGGGCCACCAGTTGGGCCGGCAGTCCGGCCACATCACCGGTTACTAACTGGTCCGTGAACAGTTCTACCCCAACCCCTAACAGGCAGCGAGCAGCGATAGCCAGTGGCTCCAACAATGACGGCTCCCTGTTAGGAGTGACATTCCCGCAGCTAGTGGAAGCGATAACTACGTCCGCTCAAGCCCAAAATTATAGGAAATTGAAGGCGTTCTCAGGGACGGTTCCTGTCCCCACAGGCGAAGAAAGTATCGATTCTTGGAAGGAGCATACCCTCAAGGTGATCGACGAATGGCCCTGCTCTGAAACGGTTAGACGGCAGAGAATCCTGGAAAGCCTACGACCCCCAGCGGCCACCATGGTCAGTGCACAGCGTGACCAAGACCCTGATCTCTCTGCTCACCAGATGGTAGACTTGCTAGTCCAGATCTATGGCAAAGAGGAAGAGGAGAGCGAGCTGTGGTTCAAATATTACGCTCTCCGACAGAAGGAGAAGGAAGACCTGTCCGACTTCCTGCAACGCATCCAGCTGGTCCTGTGGAAATTGCGAACTGGCGGCCTCATCCTATCTTCAGAGATGGACGAATATCGGCACAAGCAGTTCCTCCGAGGGGCCATCCCCACTCACCACATCGTGATCATGATCAGGTGCTCACTAAAGGAGGGACCCCCCCCTACCTTCATGGACATTCTGGGGATCGTAAAAGGGCATGAGGCCTATACCAAGCTGCATGCAGGCACCAAGGTCAGAGATCCTCCGGTCAGTGACACCCCGGGAGCCTCTGCTCGCCGGACCAAGACACCTGTCAAAGAGGAAGATGCGCCACCCAAGTCGCCCTCAACGAAAGGGCGGGCTTCGGGGAGATCCTCCCCCACCTACCCAAGACGACTGGACCTCAAAGACATCGTCTGCTATACCTGTGGACAGAAAGGCCATTTCTCTAGAGAGTGCCCAAATGGAGACACCCCAGAAAAGGAAACGCCCCGTAAAGGAAGCTCGGCCAGGGCTATGATCTGTCAGAGGCAGACCTCAGAAGCCAAAACCACCGAGGCTACCCCCACGCCTCCCGAAGCCGCTCCTGAACTGAGCCCAGGCGAAGGAACTCCAGGGGGAGATGGCTACTGTCAGGTGGGCCCTTCGGCCATCGTACGTGTGGTAGTAGAGGGAGTCTATGCTGCTGCCCTATTGGACACCGGGTCTCAAGTGACCATAATATACCGGCACTTCTACGACCAGCACCTGAAGCATTGTCCCCTGCGGTCGGCGGAACATATGAAAGTGAGGGGGTTGAGCAACGAAGATTACCCCATCGATGGGATTGTGAGCGTTCAACTGGAGATACTTCAATTGAATACCGGCAAGAAACATCCTATGAGTGTGGAGGCGATGGTGTGCCCAAAACCTCAAGGACAGTGTCAGTATCCGGTCATCCTGGGGACAAATACGGATATAGTACGAGCTGTCATCAGAGCTTACTTGAAAGAGACTAATGAATTGCCAATGGCCGATTCCCGCCTAGATCCTGTACTGAGAGAGGAGTGCAACCGAGTATATGCCCTAGAGCGTCACGGGGACCTCTACAATCGTCAACGCGGACTGACGACCATTTCACCAGGGGGAGTGAAACGCATGGCCGTCTGGTGCTGTTATCCGGATCGGGAGGAGACCGATCATCTGTTCTCACTGGAGAGTGATCCTGAGGAAGAGATCCAGAGAGGGTATCGGGTAATACCTGAAGTAAAAGAGTGGACGACCCGAGTTGCTCTCCGGACCCATGTGTATATCCAAAACATCTCTCCATTTCCCATGAACATCGATGTAGGAGAAAGTCTGGGCAGTATATATCCCGTCAGCCCGGTGGAACCCGCGCCCCAGGTGAATGCCGCTGCAGTAGGTGAGCGGTTAGTCGACCTGGACTTCAACTTCGGAGATTCGACCCTGCCGACCGAGTGGAAGGATCGACTGACAGCCAAGCTGAAGGAAAGAAAAACAGTATTTTCTACCAGCGAGATGGATGTGGGCCGCAGTCGCAGCGCCCAACACACTATTAGGCTGAATGACGCCACTCCGTTCCGTGAACGCTCTCGTCGTATCGCCCCCAGGGATGTGGACGATGTAAGGGATGTCCTGGAGGAGATGAAGACCGCTGGAATACTGACGGAGTCGCGGAGTCCTTATGCATCACCCATAGTGGTAGTAAGGAAGAAGAATGGATCTGTAAGATTGTGCGTCGATTATCGAACCCTAAATAATCGTACGGTACCTGACCAATACAATCTCCCTCGTATTGAAGAGATCCTGAACGCTCTGAACGGGAGCCAATGGTTTAGTGTGCTCGATTTGCGATCTGGGTACTACCAGGTACCCATGAGTGAAGAGGATCAGGAAAAGACTGCCTTCGTCTGTCCCCTGGGCTTCTACCAGTTCACGCGTATGCCCCAAGGTATATGCGGAGCCCCTGCTACCTTCCAGCGGTTGATGGAAAAAACAATAGGGGACATGAATCCTCGGGAGTGCCTGGTTTACCTGGACGATATCATTGTCTTTGGGAAGACCTTAGAAGAACACGAGGAGAGGCTACTGAAGGTGATAGATCGTCTTGGCCAAGAAGGATTGAAGCTATCACTCGACAAGTGTAGGTTTTGCCACACCTCAGTGACCTACGTGGGACACATCGTATCTGCCCAGGGGATTGCTACCGGTCCAGCCAAAGTAGAAGCGGTGGTGAACTGGCCGCGTCCCGATAATGTCGCGGAACTGCGATCCTTCCTCGGGTTCTGTGGGTATTACCGTCGGTTCGTAGAAGGGTACTCTAGTCGAGCTAAACCCCTGAACAATTTGCTGAAGATATACCCTGAAGATACTGGGAGAAAGGCCACGTCGGCCCGTCAACCGTTTGGTGATAAGTGGACGCCTGAGTGTGAACGGGCCTTCCTGAATTTGAAGACAAGCCTGACTGAAGCACCAGTGCTTGCATATGCTGACCCAGAACAACCATATGTCCTGCATGTGGATGCCAGTCTCAATGGACTGGGCGCTGTCCTTCATCAGAAACACCCCGAGGGTCTTCGGCCGGTAGCCTACATCAGCCGCAGTCTGACACCCAGTGAGCAGAAATATCCGGTGCACAAGTTAGAGTTCCTGGCTCTCAAATGGGCGATCACGGAGAAACTTCATGATTACCTCTATGGTGTTACGTTTGAGGTAAGGACCGATAACAATCCCCTCACGTACATCAATACTTCCGCCAAATTGGATGCTGCCGGACACCGATGGTTGGCGACACTATGTAATTACCGATTCTCCCTGAAGTACAAGCCGGGGCCTCTGAACATTGGGGCCGATGCGCTATCACGACGACCAGGATTGAGTGCCACCCCTGATGATGATGAATGGGAAGAGATCCCTGGACCTGGGATGCGTGCAATGTGTAGTATAGCGGCCGTCATCAATGATCAGGTCGCATTCTCTGAACTAAGAGTTGCCGATTCGTTAGGGTGCCAGTCGCAAGCGATCCCGGCAGCCTACTGCGGCCCCGCAGGGATGAACATAACCCAGGACAAAGTCATAAGATGGAAAGACTTGGTAGACTATCAATTAAGAGATCCAGTGATCAGCATAATTCGACAAGCCGTTCAGCGGAAGAACCCTGCTCTATTGAAGAGTGCTCCCCGAGATCTGGTCGCGTTACTCATGCGTGAGGTGGACAAGTTCGAGATAGATAATTGTTTGCTCTATAGGGTAGTTCCATATCATAACCACCCCGATAGGCGACAACTAGTTCTACCCCAAAACTTGAGATATATGGTGTTGAAGTCTCTACACGATGACCACGGGCATCTCGGGGTAGAGAAGACTTTTGGGCTAGTCCGAGACCGGTTTTTCTGGCCCAAGATGCGGGAAGCGGTGGAACAACACTGCCGCCGTTGTTCCCGGTGCGTTCAACGCAAGACGTTGCCAACCCGAGCAGCTCCTATGGCCCATCTAAAGAGTTCTGGTCCAATGGACCTGGTGTGTATGGACTTCCTGTGTATCGAACCTGATAGTCGAGGAATCGGTAATGTGCTGGTCATCACGGACCATTACACCCGCTATGCACAGGCCTTCCCCACAAAAGACCAGAAGGCTATCACGGTCGCGAAAGTTCTATGGGAAAAGTTCTTCATTCACTACGGTCTTCCAAACCGACTTCACTCCGACCAAGGGCGAGATTTTGAGAGTACTCTGATCCGAGAATTACTTAAAATGCTGAACATCGCCAAATCCCGGACGACGCCGTACCACCCTGAAGGAGATGCTTTACCTGAATGATTCAACAGGACCCTGTTGAACATGCTTGGAACCCTGAAGGGAATGCAGAAAACAGAATGGAGTCGTCATGTGGAGACTTTGGTACACGCGTATAACTGTACTCGCCATGAGTCCACGGGGTTCTCCCCGTACTTCCTCATGTTTGGGCGGGAGGCCAGACTTCCAGTAGATGTGCGCCTCCGAGTATCAACGGATGGGATATTCAATACCACTCATTTTAAGTACGTGCAAAGGCTAAAAGACAGTCTGCAACAAGCGTACCAACAGGCTGAGAAGTCTACAGCCAAACTGAATGCTGGTAACAAGAGACGTTATGACAATAAAGTCAAGTATCGAGAGTTACGTCCTGGGGATGCAGTGTTACTTCGTAATTTGGGAATCCCCGGAAAACATAAATTGGCGGACCGGTGGAGAGATGGCGTATATGAGGTGGAGTCACAGATGCCTGGCCTCCCGGTTTATCGCATCAGAGACACCGATGGTCGGGTAAAGGTTTGGCATCGTAATCACCTTCTCCCCATCCCCCAAGTGGGAGATGAAGAAGAGGAACTACAGGCCACACCGCTCAACGGTGAGTTCGATCTATCAGAAGTGGGTCAAGAGACTGTAACTAACGAGACTCACTCTGAAACTCCGGAAGACCCTATGGAGGGACCCTCTCAAAGGGACCACCCCGCAGAAGGGGCATCTCCCGAAGGAGCTACGGGTAAAGGGCCCCGTAGGCCAATGCCTACTAAGGTGGCACCAACAGGCCAGCCTTTGGATCCACAGAGCCCGTGTTTTGTACCCTCAGAGACATTTCTCCCCTCAAGGGAAGAGGCTAGGCCTCAGGACTATGCTTATTACTCCCCCGAGGGAGTTGCCGAAGAACAACTCCGACGGAGTTAACGAGTTAGGTACCCGCCAACTAGGGTTACTTACGATCAAATGGGGGCACCCCATTATGAGGCTCAGCAGTGTTCTCGTAGTAAGATACAGTCTGTGATTGTGATGCTCAACGAATTATGCAATCTCGTTTAGAGTTACCTGTGCTAAGTTATATGTTTACTGCATTTTTATTATATAACGTTGTGTATAGTAGTAAGTTATGTGGTCCAAGCGGGGACGTTGGAGTTTCACCAGGGGGAGGATGTAGCCAGGTCCCCCTCGCGCACTCGCCCCCTCCTTTGTCCCCCTCGCGCACTCACCCCTTCTTCCCCGTTGCGCGCGTGGTTGCGGCCGGTTGCCGGGGACGCGAGCGGCGAGCAGGCCGGTTGCCGGGGACGCGATCGGGCCGTCGCTAAGGCCGCGATCGCGTTGCCACCGGCCCGGCGGCTAGCAGAGCAGGGCGCCGCCATGACAGTGAGCTCGCGCATGCGCAGGAGGCCGATAGCGCGGGAGGCCCCAGATAGCTCGCGCATGCGCGAGAATAGGCTGCCAGCCCCAGGGTGCTTAGGGGCAGAGACACCTGACGCCAGGGAGCCAATCAGAAGGCCGGATTCCCCTGCTAGCAAGGGGATACATTTCGCGGGGTTTTGCAGCTACGCACTCACTCAGGATCCGGACCAGCTAGGGGTAAGAGGTGGGTGCAGGGGTCAGTGACCCTCTGCATAGGCCAGCAGCCCCCAAGGTCCCAGTTAGGTCCTGAGTCACCTTATAGCTTGTGGAGCTTAGGGACAGGCCCTAGATAGGGACACTGCCCCTTTATTTGATCAAGTAGTCAGGGACACAGAGCGGAAGCCGTGCGGCCCTGCGAGGTGGGTTCTGGGCTCAGAACACCACCAAAGACTCTAACACCAGGAGAGACATTGTTCGCGCTGGACTTTCAACCCACGCGGTGTGGAGGACAACGTCGGATCGTGCGGATTGATATCGCGGTACCCGTGGCTGGAGCCCGGGCAGGTAACCTGCAACTCACGTGCACCAACCAGGCCTATCACCAAACACAGTGGCTGCGCAGTCACACATACACATGTACAGTGATATTTGACTCTGGGAGTACGAGACATTTGGGTGGGGGTTACTGGACACAGGGTGGGGTCACATTGTGGGTGGTAGCGTCCGCCGTGACGCCTAGAGGTGATAGCGTCCGCCGTGACGCCTAGAGGTGGTAGCGTCCGCCGTGACGCCTAGAGGTGATAGCGTCCGCCGTGACGCCTAGAGGTGGTAGCGTCCGCCGTGACGCCTAGTGTGGTTAGTGTCCGCCGTGACACCCAGTGAGGTTAGCGCCCGCCGTGGCGCATGTTGATTTGTGTTGATATATGTGGTTATACAGTAAAGTCAGTCCTGTTTTACCTTCATTCGCTTTGTGTGGTTGTTTCCTGTGAGGGCCTCCTCCCACTCCGTTGGGATCCCTCCCAGGTGGAGGCGTTGCACCTAGAGATGTATGATATGTATGTACCCCAGGTTCCCCAAGCGGAGGCTTAGGCTCCTGAGAGCCACACAGGTTGCACAGCAGGTAGTAGCGGCGGTATTCATAGGGAATACCCGTTACACAAACATCACAGCTTGCACTCAATGTACTGGTTCATATAGACAGGTGCTAGTCTCAAATAATAGAAAAACAACATTACCATTCTCTCGTCTGGTAAAGAAAGACTGCACTCGGTTCAGTAATCATGAAAAACTGTATTGGGCATCTGAATAGAAAAGATAAGTCACCCAATCCGACATTTCGGTCCTGGAATAGGACCTTTCTCAAGGGGGTGCCCCCCTTGCAACCCCATGTTGCTTGAAATTTTTTTTTAAAAAAATGTTGTTTATATATATATATATATATATATCTATATCTCTTTTGAATAAAATGGTCTTTTATTTTAACTCTTTGGCCAAAGTGTTGCAAACCCTTGAGCCCCTCCAAGGCAGATCACGTCTCAAGGGTCCTAACACTAATATAAATTCTTAATAACCTGTACATTACCAGGAAGAATGATTTATAATAAATCTGTCGAAATGAGTTGCATAGTTCTAAGTCTGATTGAAGCTCTTATTAACCTGTATAATACCAGGAAAAGCACTCTGTATTAGATTTGTTGCAATCAAACTGCACGCAAGTTCCCATGAGTATGGAAGGTGAGATGGAGTGAGATTTTAACCATTTAATAGTGGGAGGGGGTGAGCTTCAAACTTGGGAAGGAGGAGCCACCCTGCCTCCGGTGCGGGGAACTGCCCGGCTATTGCCCTGAGCTCCGCGCGATCGGGAATGTGGGGGCGGCCATTTTGCAGTCGCGCATGCGCAGTGGAGGAGGTGAGGCCATCTTAGGATAGCTCTGCACATGCAGCAGCGGGACTACATGTCCCATAATCCTCAGATGGGAGGGAAACACCACATAAGACTGTCCCAGTCAATAGGAATCTGAAGGCAGGAGGAACCGGATATCCTCTGTGTGTGGAAAGCCCGCGAGTCAGTCTTCCAGGTGCGGCAGAGAAGACGGATGCGTCCAGGGTGCCAGTAGCCCCTGGACTAGGCCAGAACTCTGCCCTTAGGCCTCAGACAGGCCTGGGACACCAGAGAAGTAGTATTGTGGGGAAGGCCCCAGAAAGGAACTCTTCTCCTTACTAGTATTGTTGCGCTGGTAGCGGATGGCCACGCAGCGCTGTGTGACCTGAGCTCAGGCCGCAGTACCCCAGAACATTCAAGTGAGACACTCCGGCTGGAGCTCACCCCACGAGGAGGATCAGCATGGGCATCCGCAGAAATTTTTTCAGGGGGGGGGCATAATTTTAACGGTCAGTGCCCGGTGTAAAAGTGGTGGTGAGTGCACTGTGGCGAGCGAGCCCGACCAGCATAAGGGGGGTTCTCCCTCCCGAGAAAATTTTGAAAAAAAGAGTGTGCAAATGGTGCATTTTCAAGCACATTTGAGAAAGCTCTGTTAATAATGCAATTGTGAAAGTGTAGTTATGACATCAAAAAAGAGCAGATACTCAGGGCTACAGGATCTGGTGGGTGACTGGAGAACTTGCCATGTCACTCTGGCGCTAAAGTGCAGAAATTCCAGCCGTACTACTACTTATTAAGGCTGCTTCTCTGCGCAGGCTCCTCCGACATGATGTGTGCCAGGTGGGGCACAAGAAAAAGAAATGGGGATCATTAAATACTCTTCTCATCGCCGGGCTGGCGGTATTGAATAAACTGTGGGTTGTAGATGAGCTGCAGGGAGTTGAAAAATCCCTTTAAAGTTCTCCTGCTAGGAGATCCAAGCTTTCCTTGCATAATGCATAGTTATATTGGTAAGATGAGATTTGTGAACTTCAAATAACTCACCTACAATGCACTAGTTATTGAATACAGCCCAGTATGCAGTAATAGAAACTTGGAAAAAGGAAAAGTGTATGTGTGTGGCACACAGTGTGGGTGGGTATATATACTTCTGATAAAAAAAAAGACCCTTCAGTACTGCAAGACCAACTCTTTTTCAAAAAAGCAAGGAAAACAGAATGTTTTCTTTATATAACCCTCACCCAATAGGGTTTCCCCTTGGTGGCATGCTTCATCATTGGGTCCATCCCGTTCCGCTGCGGAACGGGGCGTGCTGCGACCTACGAGTTATGTCGGGGCACTTATTAGTGTAGCCAAGTCACCCGTTTCTCCCTGCGACCCCCATCATCTCCGTGCCCAGGATCGATGGCCGGTGCTGCCGGAGGCCAGCGGCAGACCCGACGGCCATTCCGGAGGGTGGGGGCCGAAGAGGGAGCGCTCCGGTGCGCTGGAGATCTCCGGCGGCTCCTGTGCAGGGCGCCGCCATGTCGCGCCGGTTCGCGCATGCGCAGTAAGCCCTCGGCGGCCCGACAGAGTCACGCATGCGCAGGACTAGCTAGAGAGTTACGGGAGCCCATAGAGAGTCGCGCGAGTGTAGGGAAAGAGCAGGAGAGGTTGCGGCGGCCATTAGGGATTCACGCAGGTGCAGGGAAGGCGCGCACGCGGCCCCAATATGTTTGCAGCCTCCACGGGACTACAACCCCCATGAGGCTTAGGGCCAAGCACACCAGGTGCCTCAGTGTGGCCAATGAGGGCCAAGGATCTCTAGAGGGAGAAAGTAAATACATTGTTTGGGCTTGCACCACGTTTGTCAGTTGGAGCTGGGGAGCTGTGAGGGAAGGAAGGGTGCAGAGAGCATGTGCAGCTTCTGCATCGAGTAAGGTCCCCACATCCCAAGTAAGGCCCCAACTCCCCACCAGGTTAGTGAGTAAGTGCTGAGGGACGGCAAAAGATAGGGACGCTGCCTTTAGTGCGTGTGAGTGCTGTCTTGTCAGGGTCACGGCTGGCAGTGCTGTGAGGCCTGACAAGAAGGCATAGTGTTAGCGTGCAGCAAGCTTGCTGTACCCTCTCCGCAGGTTGCAGTGCGTGGCTGCGAGTGTTAGTTCTTAGTTAGTCAGGACTGGGAAGAGTTAGGGGAGTGGGGCAGGCTATTAACCCCTGTAGGCCCCTAGGAGTTTTCCCCAAAGTCATTACAGGTTGCTGTGCTGTAGGGACGGCCTATAGTATAGTGCATGTCACTTAGTGCTGTAGGGACAGGTCCTATGTTAGGGATCCTGTCACGGTAGGGTAGCTTAGATAGGGACACAGCGGACACTGCGGTTCCTGCTGAGAGGTTCGGATCCAAGTTGGGGTCCGCAGAGACTGTTTCCAGGTCCGGATCGCCCCTGGCGGTCCGCGTGTAAGGAGTCCGGTGTAGGATCAGACGGAACCATCACACGACGGATCCTTTGTGAAGCAGTTGGAGATCCGAGCACGGGAGTGCTCGGCAGGTACTATCTAATACACAAGTGCACCAACGGGCCCTTAGTATAAATAGTGACTGCGCAGTCACCCATGTTCTCTCCTAGAGTGCGGGACATTGGGTGGGGATTCTCGGGACACTGGGTGGGATCACCTGGTGTTGGGGAAGCGTCCTGCGTGACGCAGTAAGTGTCTCCTCTAGAGAGGGACACAGGTTATTATGATATTGCCGTGATCTGTTGTCTTGCATGTTCAGTAAAGTCACTCGTTAATATATATATATCTGTGTGTGAGTATTGATTATTGTGATTGTCCTGCGAGGAACAATTCCTGCTCTGCTAGGAACCATCGCAGGTGGAGGCGCTGCACCGAGTACCGTGTTACTCTTAGTATAATTGCCCCAGGTTCCCCGTGGCGGAAGCTCAGCCCTCCTGCGAGCCAACAGGTAAAGCACCACACCGGGTAACACCGTATGTTCTCCGCACCCACACTAGATCTGCGATTGGGGGGGGGAATACCCGTTACATTAGTATGACTGTAGACACACACACACAATATATATATACTGTAGTGCCAGATTTCACTTGCCACAGCACTAGATTGCACCCACAGCAGCAGATTGCACCCAAAACACTTGCCACACAGCACCAGTTATAACCCCACAGCACTTGCCTTAGCATTGGATTGCATCCACATCCTTCACCAGATATTATCCCACATCTTCTGCTCCCCCGTTTTTCTGAGTGCTTGCTTGCTTTCCCTTGTTTTTCACTGTCTGCTTCTCCTTGTTTTTTTAACAACACACAAGACAGCGCAGTGTTTTTTCTATCATGTGCTCCCACTCTCTCCCAATCTTTCTTTTTCCCTCCATAGTAGCATCATGCTCCTTTGTCTCTCTTTTGCTGTATCTATTTTACTTTTACTCTCTCTCGCTGCTCTCTCACTCTCACCCTGCCCCGTCTTGCTTTTTCCATAATATTTCTCCATTCTCTCAGAATCTTTCTCACACTCTATTCAGCTCAGCTTAATAAATAGCCACCATGATGTATGTGGTGTCCCTGGCACCCAGCGAAACGTCGTGTTTTCTTTGTACCCTAATTTTCAAATTGTTGCCAATTCCAAATGCTACCTTCTGCCCCCTGAGGCAGCAAAACTACTGTGGTCTGTGGATTATTGGGTTCAGATTTCAGAACTAATTTCCGTCTACTCTGCAGAGTGCCGGGGCGCCGGGGCCTATTACGCAGAGAGAGTGCTGCTGCCTGCGTCTTCACTCTTCAGCAGACTCTCTGAACTGTGAGCCTGCGCAAATTGATGACGAGTCAGAGGAGACGGGAGCATGATGGGCGGGAGGCCGCGTGATGAGTGTGGAGGTCAGAGTCGGACCATGATTGGTCCGACTCAGGGACTGGGTCATCAAGGGACAGCGGCGGCTCTCTCATTGGTAGCGCTCAGCTACCAATGATGAGTGGACTTGTTGGCACCGGCGCCATCGCAGCTCAATGGCGGGCCCGACCGCGGCACAGATTGGTCCCGACTTGCGAGTGAGGCGGCTCTCCCGGAGTCTGTTTTTGGCGTTTATAGCGCGATTAACATAATTTACGGCGCCCAGGGCCAACAGAAATCATGGGGCCCAGGACAAATGAAAGGAGCCGGGGCCCCTCCCCCCCCCACCAACCCATAGCGCACCTACCATGGAAAAAAAATTTTTAGCCGGCAACTTTTACTTAACTGTTTCTTCTTATTGTAATACAGAGAAAAAACATTACAATGCAATATTTTTATTACACCCCCACAATACATATAAAAAACACCCCCACCCCACCAACACATATATAGGTCCAACCCCACACATCAATAAGATAATGAATAACATACTTTAACGACTGGGGTCAGGGCAGGAGGCTGGCGCAGGGGGAGCTAGGATGGCGGGCGCATGCTCATCACGGCACTTCCCCTCCGTCAAACGTTGGACACCACTCATCTCACCCCTGCAGGTCGGACATCCTGCGCAAGCGCGCTGAGACCTCTGCGGATTCGCATGGGCAGTGCTCGACTGTGTGTGTGTGTGTTTTGGATGAGCACACTAACCTAGAAAAAAAACCCAGATGTGAATGACTAATTTCCTGAACCCCTTAACCAGTGTCTGGATGCCCCCAATGCACATTTTTCAAAGGCAGCAATCCTGCCTGGGATCTTACCTGATCCGCAGTCCCTCAATGTCCAGGTACCTTCATGATATATACTGGAGGGGAGGTGTTCCCTACCTGTCTTCTGGGTTAGGGGGGATTCCGCTGCCTCCCGTGTGAAGCTTGAGAGTCAGATCTGGAAGAAAGCAGTATAGGTTATTTCGGTGTAGGTATAGGACAGTTAAGATATATGGGGTAAATAAGATATCCAGATCCAGAGTGTGTGACAGAGAGAGTGGGGCAGGGTGACAGAGAGAGCGAGGCAGGGTGACAGATAGCGAGGCAAGGTGACAGAGAGAGCGAGGCAAGGTGACAGAGAGAGGGAGGCAGGGAGACAGGGTGACAGAGAGAGGGAGGCAGGGAGACAGAGAGAGGGAGAGAGGAAGACAGGGTGGGTAGGTGACTGACTGGAGACAGGGGGGAGACCAGGGGAGACACGGGGGGAAGTCCAGGGGAGGCCGTGGGGGGCCACAGGAGGTCCAGCGGAGGCTGTGGGCGGCCAGAGGAAGTCCAGGGGAGGTCGTGGGGGGACCAGAGGAGGCCACGGGGGACATGGGGAGGCCGCGGGGGACCTCTGGAAGCCACAGGGGCACCAGGGGAGGCCGTGGGGGGACCTCTGGAGGCCGCGGGGGGAACTCTGGAGGCCGTGGGGGGACCAGGCGAGGTCTTGGGGGGACCAGGGGAGGTCGTGGGGAGGGACCAAGGGATGCCGTGGGGGGACCAGGGGAGGCCGTGGGGTACCAGGGGAGACCAGGGGAGGTCCAGGGGAGGCTGTGGGGGGACCAGGGGAGGCCGTGGGGGGACCATGGGAGGCCATGGGGTGACCAGGGGAGGCCGTGGGGGGACCAGGGGAGGTCTTGGGGGACATGTGGAGGTCGTGGGAGAACCAGGGGAGGCCGTGGGGGACGACCAGGGGAGGCCATGGGGGGGACCTATGGAGGCCGTAGGGGAACTACAGGAGGCCATGGGGGGGCCAGAGGAGACCAGTGAGGGGGCCAGAGGAGACCAGGGGAGAGGCATGGGACATTGCTTACCTGCTCTATGCTGAACAGAAGAAATGGCGCTTCACAGCTCAGAGCCTGGCTGCGAGCCCAAAAAAATAAATCCTGGCAAAGCGCCAGCCAATCAGGTTGGGGGGTGGGGAGTCCGGCAGGGGAATTGTAGGGATCGTCAGCGGGTACAATCTGGTTGCCAGGGGCGACTGGAAGGCCGGATGTGGCAGCACTGCGCAAAGGAATTTTTTTTTTTTTTTGAGACTGTATTTTTTTTTTGACGGGCACGGCCAGGACTGCGAGTGATCCAGGGGGGGGGGGGGGCAAGCGCCCCCCCTTGCCTCCTCCTGCGGACGCCCATGAGGATCAGGGCCCTTAGGAGAGAGGGGAATTGTGTTTGAGGCCCCACTGCGTGAGACACGCTCAACACACCGCGCCAAGTAGCACCTGGGTACTGGAGTACCAAGGCAGGTACCCAACGTGCACCTACATCTACAGGGGGTAGATCTACCTCACATTTGGGTGGGATTGCTTGGACAGGGCACCAGGAGTTATTGGTGCCATGACACCCTCGGTACTTTGGGGGAACCACTCTGCATTTGGGGTCACTGCCTTATACTGTGGGTACCCGTTATTCTGTTATCTGTGTTTAGTGTGTATACAGTAAAGATTAGTTGTATACATTGTGTGGTGTATTACTTACTACTGGGTATTGGTTCCTGTGAGGGGTTATCCCGCCGACGCTGGGATCCCTCATAGGTGGAGGCGCTGCGCTCAAGGAGAAAGAGCTCACTTCGGGTGGGGGCTTAGGCCTCCTGTGAGCAAACAGGTACAGCAGCACGCGTAGTTGCCCACGTAGTTCCCTTAGGCATAGGGAAAGGGGGCTACATACCCCAAAAACATTGGCAAAAGATGAAGGAGTCTCTGTATTAAAGTCTCTTTGTCTGCACAACTGGAGCAATAAAACGGCATCAGATTTATAACATTAGTTTGTCTGTACTCCTAAAGAGAAACTTACTGCTCACCTTTTCAGCAGCGGCAGAGTAGCCTTCCTGCTCCTTGGAAGAAGGTCTGTCCGCTTTCTATAACAGAGTGCCAGAACTAGACATGGGTTGTTATAGAGATAAAGAAACTGAATAGTATTGTCAGACTCTCGGGCGCCAAGTTTGAAAGTGGCGGAATACATGAATCCGTGGGCAACACCGTGGAATATTCAACCACAACTTGTTCTCACTGGTACTGAGTTAGTGCTCCTTGTATAGATCACCATGCTAGCTCTCTGCCTCACTTTTGCTAACTTATCCCCCGAGGTTTCATTTTGGTGACCTTCTACCAGTTTGTCCCTTACGCTTCTCCTTATCCTCCCTACACCACCTTGCACACCATTTTTTTAAATTTTATATAAAAAAAATATTGTGCGCCAAATTTTCTATGAAATAAATAATAATAATGACGGAAGGACAGTTTCACAGTAAGTATGTGACGTGTAAATTAAAAAGACATGGCAATTTGTGAAAACAATTTGGCTGAGTAAGTGGAAATGCACTTAAAAAAAACCATGTGCAGGAAAGGACATATACAGTACAGTAAGACTGATTGTGTCTCTCCGGCACTAAGACAGCAGTATTTAGAATAGAAGCAGGTGACTCACTGTCAGCAGACAAATCCAAGAGAAGACAGACTGCTGGTTGGGCAGAGTGGTGGCTCAAATGAGTAACATTTGGACAAAGGCAGCAGAGCTATTCTAGTCAAGTACAAAGGACGAAAACCAGATAGAACGATGTGTCATGAAGGAAGTGTGCATCCAGGACACAAGTCATGAGGGAGGACGACTTGTCCCAACGCTGTACTCAAACAGACTATACAGTAATTAATCACTTTACCAGTGCAGAAAGGATTATTGAGTCGAAAAGCACTGATTTCTTCTTTTCGATTTTATTGCAGTACAGTACTGTTGTTTCTCGAAAATACAGACACCCCTTCAGGTTTCTATTGGGGGTTTCTTTTTCCAACTACTGATGCACTATTAAATTAATTAATTAATTATAAATAATTTTATACAATTAAAGTCCCTGGTGAATGGGTTAAAAAACTGCACGCAAGTTTCTAATTCCTACTAATTACAATTCGTCGCTGCAATTATAGGATCACCACAATGACACCGTTAATAAAAAGTACGGTTTTATCATATTTTAAATGTAATGCAAAATCTTTAATTAACACAGTTTCTCTAAAGTCACATCAAAATTTGTCTTCCCATGGGGGAGACTAATCCAGAAAGACGCCTTAATTAAGAAACACGTTGTAAGATGAAACATGAAATGTCTGCGTAGTCATGAAGGTTTGACAGGACTCATGATCGCTCCTGGCCAAATTGCACTGAGATGGTGAAGTAAAAAAGGAAACGACCCGTGTCACCTTGTCAGAAAAATATGGAGCCAAACTCGCAGCTGATAACGTCAGGAAGTGAGAAGTGTGGTGGGATCACTAAAATACTTCACAGTTGCTTCGGGTAATCTGGGGATAACTTGATTTAAACAAGCGAATCGTTTCTATCCTGACTTGTTATTATTGTTATTGTTTATCCCCTTCTTATATCTGTACCTGTAATATACCACCTCCCGCATCTTCATAAATAAACAGTTAACAAAAAAGAAATGCGTATCAAAAAGATGTTTTTGGCAAAACGGAATGTTTTCATTAAATGTAAAGTCCTTTCTAAAATGAACCAATTATAGTGGCACATTTAAGCTGACATATATCTATATATATAACATACAGAACTTTTCAATATATATATCTATATATATGTAGCCCTCTTTCCCCCTAGTGTGAAGAGTCTGCTGGTGCTGGCACCTGTTGGCTCACGAAGGTCCCAAGCCTCTGTCACAGGGACCCCGTGTGATATAGCAACAACAATCTCGGTGCAGCGCCTCCACCTGAGAGAGATCCCAAGGTAGTGGGAGGAGCCCCTCACAGGAACCCAAAGATACTAATACACACACTCTGTATAAAATAACAATAACCTTTACTTAGGACTATATAAACAGTAATGAGAATAACAATGCTACTGGTTACAGCTACCCACCAAGCCTCACACGGCCGTATCCCAACACCGAGTAACCCCACACTGTGTCCACCATACCTGACGGGCCCTCGGGCACCCAACCACCCTGGTGTCCACAAGAACATAACCACCACCCTTATAACTGGTCAGCATTGCCACTATGATGTGTGTTAATTGGTTGGTGCACTTAATGATATAGATACCTGCCGGGTGCTCCAACACCCAGGCACGCTGACTGGTAGCTGTGCAGGATCCTCTGATCCAGCGATGGTGTCTGCCTCTGTGATGGGTCCTCCTCCGCGTGGGTGGTATCCAGCGGGAGTGTCCCACATACAGATAGTCTCTACACCTTGCAGGGTGATCTGATCCCAGACCACAATCCGCAGGGCTGCGCAGTGATGTAGCTGTGTATCTGAACTTAATCAGCTAATGGGGCAGTGTCCCTACCTAATGGGCCTGTCCCTGTAGCAGCCACAATCTTATTATAGGAGTCGGGGCCTAGCTGGGGCCTATCAGGGGGTCCCTGGCCTAGTGCAGGGGCCAGACACCCTGCACATACAACCTCCCCTATCCCAACTCCAACTAACGTGATCCTGAAGTGCCAAATGTAACAACTGCAGTTCTCCGTGAACGCCGCAGCCCTATTGGCTGTTCTATACCCTGTGACTGCATGCCCTTATGCCCTTAGGCATGCTGGGAGCTGTAGTCTCCCTATCAGCCACCGCGTGCTGCGCTAGTACTGCGCATGCGTGAACTGTAATGCCCGTCGCATCTCTTCCTGTGCATGCGTGAACCTCCGCGCGCACAACCAACATGGCGGCGCCCTGCAGAGGGAGCCGCCGACGAGTCCGTCGCCACCCGCAAAATCCCCCACGGCAGCGGAGGTAAGGGGGGACACTGGAGGACTGGGAAGCCAGAGGAGACCCGCTACATATATATATATATATATATATATGTATATATATATATATATATATGAACTATATATATATATCTTAATAAAGATAAATAATCATCCAAAGTTAGCAATACAGTAGAACATGTATGGTAGGTTCAATTAGCACAAGTTTACATGAACCACCAATATATTGGTGGCTGCTCTAAATAATGGAACCGTGATACTATATATAATTAGAAAAATCGATTTGATGTCTTTATCAAGTTTTTTTATGTTTTTCATTTATTATTATACCATTGCTAAATATTTATATGTATGTAGCCCCCTTTCCCCTTTTGTCTAGGAAAACTACGTGTGGTTTAAAAGAGAACGCATATAAAGTCCTTATGAGGTGGTATCTCACTCCACAGAAATTAGCAGGGTTTGGACCAGGATGCTCCCCGCTGTGCCCAAGACAGTGAGGAGCATCGGCGAACCTGTTACACATGTTGTGGTCTTGTCCTCGGATAGTCCCATTATGGGCACAAATTAGACATTGGCTTCAGAGGATTTTTGACCTTACTATTCCTCCGGATCCGTGGCTGTTCCTTTTGAACAGACCTTGGCCGGGCCTTTCCAAAACAGGTAATAAATTGATTATGCATTTAGCAACAGCCACGAGGTGCGAGATCGCGGCACTGTGGAAACAAGCAGAGATTCCAAATATCCCCCAGATTAGGAATAGAATGTGGTATATTTGCCAGATGGAAAAATTAACGCGTTTGGTTAATGACACTGGTGCCAAATTTATAAAAGTCTGGACGCCGTGGTTGGCCCAGACAGACATCCCAGGAGTGGAGAGAACCACAATCTGGCAATGATAGAGATAGATGCGTTCTCGTTTGAAATATGGGTAAGAATGTGGGTGAGAATGGGCTATAGGTCATATTTTGATAAGACTGGCCAGGCCTTCGAGGGTGAAATAAGAAATTACAGAAAAGTAGTAGGGGCGTTAGTCCTCCACACAGGAGCTGAAGAGGGTTCCCATAGGATTAATGGTAAAATAACAGAAGTAGAGATCTCACACCTGTGTTCCTCCTGTCCCCCCCACCCCATTTTTTTTTCTTTCCCTTTTTGTTGTGTCTTTTGTTTTTTGTTTGTTTGTTTACAATAACAAAAATTTGATAAGAATATTTTAATTCCACGTTTGAAATTTCTGAATATGCAATGTTTTATTTGAAATGAAAAAATTCAATACAAATTTGAAGAAGAAAAAAACAAAAAAAACGCAGTATCACATAGCAGTCAAAAATAGTTTTTCGTAAACTTACTCATGTAATTGATGTCCTTAGACTCAATTCCCCCAAAAGTAAAATATTCAGTTATTTGCTTGTAGTGTAAAAATGTGTTTCTAATTTCTCTAGTTTAGTTCATTTACAATGTTATCAGGTAATTATTGTTCATTCCCATTAATGTCTCTAAACTAATTATGCTGCCATTATTTGCCTTCAACACATGAAACACAGTGCAAATGTCCCCGGGAATCACTTATCCGTGACCCGCGTATTATCTAATGGGCTACTGTTGGTGCCAGTACAGTGTTAGCGCTCATGTACTGTAATGCAAAGTACTAGTCGCTTATTCTTTAGTCATACACCCTGTAGGGCTGAAGCTGGTGCGCAGGGGGGTTTTCTTTAGATGGATACTATAAAGGATACCGGTGAGTTGTGAGAGCGATCTACTAGATGCTTTCTTGGCTTGCTATTCACAACTCTAAACCCTTTCTGGTATGAATCTTCTCTCTCAGGTTTAACACTACTTCCAGTTCTTGTTGGCCGTCTCCATTAACTGTCATCCTTCTGGGCCTTGGAACACTGCAGCCATGCTGCCTTTCTCCTCAGGTCTCCGGGGGACTTCTCCGTTCTCCTCGGGTCTCCGGGGGACTGCTCCTTTCTCCTCGGGTCTCCGGGGGACTGCTCCTTTCTCCTCGGGTCTCCGGGTGACTGCTCCTCTCTCCTCGGGTCTCCGGGGGACTGCTCCTTTCTCCTCGGGTCTCCGGGGGACTCCTCCTTTTTCCTCGGGTCTCCGGGGGACTGCTCCTTTCTCCTCGGGTCTCCGGGGGACTGCTCCTCTCTCCTCGGGTCTCCGGGGGACTGCTCCTTTCTCCTCGGGTTTCCGGTGGACTGCTCCTTTCTCCTCGGGTCTCCGGGGGACTGCTCCTTTCTCCTCGGGTCTCCGGGGGACTCCTCCTTTCTCCTTGGGTCTCCGGGGCACTGCTTCATTCTCCTCGGGTCTCCGGGGGACTGCTCCTTTCTCCTCGGGTCTCTGGGGGACTGCTCCTCTCTCCTCGTGGGTATGACTCACAGTTAGTCCCTCCCTGACTGTCTAGCCCCCCAGTGTGGCTGCCATCAGCTCCTAAATCTGATGGGTCCTAAAGCCTTACTTCTCTCTTCTTTTCACAGGCATTGGCCATGGATACTGTCTGTTATGGCACTTGCCACTGTGCTCTAGGCAAGGCAGTTTAAATGTAGGCCAAATAAAATAACAATTAAAGAAAATACATAAGAAACAAGACGGTAAAATAATTACACTGGTATTTACATGTTAGTTATCTTGTGAACTAAACTGTGCTTCCCCTAAAGCAGGGGTGGGTGCAGGCAGCACTCTGGGGCTTCACCTGCAGCTCCCAAAGCTTGGCAACCCCAACGGAACCCTCTTCCTCTCTCCTCTGTGCCAAGGGAGTGGAGATGTTGCTGGTGTGATTCTTGCTTCTTCTCTCTCCCTGAACTGTCGAATGACAGTACTAAGCACTCCTTCCCAGGGTAAGAAGAGGAATGGGACAGTATTCATCAGCACATGGGGCCCTTGGGGCATATCATGCTGCCTACCACTTCCCTAGAACGTTTATTAGCACATGCTATGCTTAATATACCCATGTGCTGCCCCTTGGGCAGTGAATGAGTTAAAATAAACATGCATAAAGATTGTTTTAAATAAGCTAAGATTTATTGTGATAAGAGAAGGATTGTAAAGCTTAGGGAACAAGATGCATCAACATCAGGAAGCAATAAAGACCCCAAGCAGCCTACTTCTTATGTAAAATGGGAATGACCTCATACCTAAAGCACTAGTTCATCTGAAGCATGTTTTCAATTTTCCATGCGTACTTGTGAGGGGGAAGAACACTGCTCAATCAAACAAAGTATGAAGAAGCAGCAATCCTTCCTAAATTTGTTTTTTTTTAATATTCTCAAATTAGCGGAGGACTATGGAAGAATAAAACCTACAGCGCAAGGGAGGGATAAGAACAGAACATAGGGTATTATGTAAGTGAGAGTCCCGTTGTCGTGATCTACACTTACAGAATTGATGTCAAAATCAGGCAAAAAAAGCACAATACATGTCACTCAAGTGTCCCATCTATCTTTGGCCCATTCTCCATCCTTCAGAGGACAACTCAAGAGAAGACAGAAGAGGGTGGCAGGTACCAGGACTAGTTACTGTGAAATAGAGCGCACTGTAGAGGAGGTCCCAAGACTCCAGAGTATACTTGTCTTTTCTGGACTCTCATTAGGTCATGTTTGTCCTACCTGGAATGTACCACGTTACCCGATAAGATAACACTGTCATTTAGTCACTTCGCTCTACAAAGGGCTGGCCATTTAATCTATAAAACATGTCACTGTCTTTTGGCCAGCGTGGCCCTTTATGAGAGTGGCCATTAAACCAATTAAACAGTCTGACTACTCCCCTTTATATATTGGGTATGGGGGACAGAGGAGTACTAGGCTTGGCAGTGGCACCAAGTGAGGAGGATAAGGGCGCAGCATGGACAGATGAAACTAACACACCTGATGAAGAGAGTGTAATCCCCCCCAAAGCATTGTGTGCACTTTTGGCTGCATTGACATGTGAACAAAGTAAGCGGATACTGCTTTGGTGGTACATATCCTATGTGTTGGTTCTTAACTTTAAGTAGATTAAATAAAAATCTGCAGGCACTTTACTTGTTTAAGGTTCTCCACATTGATTTCACACTAAACAGTAAATCTAGTACCCATTACATTGGTACGATTTGTCTTTGGATATGTCACTTTATCTATAAGACGCCAGCAAAAATAAATAATTACTGTACCTAGATCAGGGGCGCGCAAACATTTTTGTTTGCGCCCCCCTGCCTGCTCTCCCCCCCTGTTCCCACCCCACCCCCCTCCTTTACCTTTTCTCTAGCGTCAGCGGCGTCATGTGACGTCGCGTTGATGGCAACGTGTTGCCATTTGACCCCACGGCGTCATTTGACTCGGCATTGTCATGGCGACGGGTCGCCAGAAGCTGCCGGAGAGAAGGTAATAGACGTACAGAGGCCTCACGCGCTCCCCTGGCATTTTGTTTAAATGTTGTGGGGAAGAGCGTGGGGCCTCTGTAAGCACCGCACCCCACCCAGAAAAAGTTGCACCCCACCTTTGCGCACCCTTGCCCTAGATGGTATGCTCTTTCAATAGGAAGGTGTGACAGGCTAATTCTATGCACATTCTATATAAGGGGATATATTATTAACATGTGTGTAACATTTAAGAAATATGCTCAGCAATTCATAATTAATTCATGTGCCCAGTAGGTTTATGCTGGCCCAGCTCACAGTTTTATTAGTGCATAAAGAGTAAGAAATATGACAGTAACACGTGTTTTTACATGTCAATATTACATTTGTGTGGAGTATGGAAACAAAAGAAAACAGCGCACAACGCCAAATAGTGAAGCAAATTCAACAATATATTATAGAATTAAAAAGGGGGTAATATATCTGCGTACATGAAAAAAGTTGGTAAAAGGCATGTAGTGTGTATCACACTGTTTACCACTCGGCGGCTGTTAGCTGTAGATTCAGGTGCTTGCTTCCCTCTGCTGCTGCAGCTCAGTTGATTCTGGGGCAGGGCGTCAGTCTTTTCACTCCCAAGGGGATTTCCCTTCATGCAGCCAGGTTCAGCAGCTGGTACTGGGGCTCGGTGAAATCGCTCCTGCTTCCTGGCCGATATGAAGCTGCTCCTGTACCTCGGCAGGTGTATCCTCTGCACAGAGGTTAAAACACAGCTTGCTGGGGTGCCCTCAGCGTGCCACGATGCAGCAGTGGTGGATTCAATAGGGAAGTTTGAACAGTCTTACAAAGTCTCTCACAAGTGTCCAAAACAGCACACAGGATGAAATAAAAACAGGACAGGCCAATACATAGACAAAGGCCAATGTAAGCAGATATAAGGCAATAGAATCAATATGTAGGCAGAACCAAACGCAGCCTTAAAGTTCGGATTCAGGAACATGTCAGAAATATTAAAAATGGTTTTGAAAAACATAGTGTATCTAGACACTTCCTGATACACCATAATAAAGATCCGTCATGTCTCACTTTTAAGGGGATTCAGTTGATTCCTGTAAATAGAAGAGGAGGGGACAGAGTTAAAACATTGTCTTCTAAAGAGACATATTGGATACATAAGTTAGATACTATGTCCCCTAAGGGGTTAAATGAGGATGTGGATATTTGGGCATTTTATTGAATCTTTAGCTCACCAACCCCTCTGTACCTAGGGGATGTATCATTTATCTCTGTATCTCTGTTTTCCTTTCTTTATCCTACGCTTTTTTCTAGTTACATCTTTTTATGCAAGTAATGATGGTGTCTATTTTAAGTCGACTAATATTGTGTTTCTTTTATTCCAGCATGTTTTTAATTATTTATGCTAGGTTTTGTCTATATGTAAGTTTATATTAAATAGGTATTGTTTTGTTTTGTTTTTTTGTTAATAAAGTTGTTGTTTTAAAAGTAAACTACACATCTTCCCTATCACGCAGACCATTACCTATTATAGATGATTGGTCTATCCCAAATTGGTTGACCAATAAGGTATCTATGTGAGGTATTTAAGACCTCTGGGTAATGGCCTAATTATTCCCTGAAGAAGTAGTTAATTCTACGAAACTAGTTGGATGTAACATTCTATTGCCGTATATCTGCTTACATTGGCCTTTGTCTATGTATTGGCCTGTCCTGTTTTTATTTCATCCTGTGTGCTGTTTTAGACACTTGTGAGAGACTTTGTAAGACTGTTCAAACTTCCCTATTGAATCCACCACTGCTGCATCGTGGCACGCTGAGGGCACCCCAGCAAGCTGTGTTTTAACCTCTGTGCAGAGGATACACCTGCCGAGGTACAGGAGCAGCTTCATATCGGCCAGGAAGCAGGAGCGATTTCACCGAGCCCCAGTACCAGCTGCTGAACCTGGCTGCATGAAGGGAAATCCCCTTGGGAGTGAAAAGACTGACGCCCTGCCCCAGAATCAACTGAGCTGCAGCAGCAGAGGGAAGCAAGCACCTGAATCTACAGCTAACAGCCGCCAAGTGGTAAACAGTGTGATACACACTACACTACCGACACACTTTATTAAAGTGTGGCCGGTACCGCAAGCCGTGATATTTCCCGGCTTGCTTGTGGCTGCCCCTCGGCGTGCCGCGCGTCATAGACGCGCGGTCACGCGTCTTCGGGAGCCTGCGCCCCCTGCACGCGCGTCCAGGGCTCCCCGAGGGAGCCCTGGTGTCCCGCGATCTGCGGGACGGCGGCAGGGGGTTCCGGGGGACCCGGCGGACCCGGTAGCGGTAGGGAGAGCACCCCGATCGGAGGGCGCTCTTCCGCTGCTTCGGCGCGCGCCCGTCACACTCGGGCGCGCGCCAGGCTACTGCTGCGGCCAAGAACGGGCAAATGCTCGAATAAACTTGGCCGCAGCAGTACATGCCTTTTACCAACTTTTTTCATGTACGCAGATATATTACCCCCTTTTTAATTCTATAATATATTGTTGAATTTGCTTCACTATTTGGCGTTGTGCGCTGTTTTCTTTTGTTTCCATTCTCTTAGTGTGTGTGGGGTGCTGAGCCACCCCTGCGTTTACAGCTGCAGACGCCATTATCCCCACACGGTTATGTGGCACTTATTATTTAATGTATAATTATCTCACTGTGGGAGTTGTGGTTTAATTTTTTATAAATTTTTTATCACTAAATTGATGGTATAGTCACTGCACTGTATATATATATATACATTTAAACTTTATAGGTAGTTAGGTAGTAGCGCACAGTTTTGTTTTTTGTATTTGTGTGGAGTAACTTCTCTTCTAATGCCTCTGTGTCAGGGTCTCCTAGACCTCCTGCCTAGCCATAGTTCTTCTTCGTCCACTGGGTGTGCTGCTGTCTTCTGTTTCCTCTGGGCTCCTCTGTCTGTCTGTCTTCTTGTTGCTCCTGTCTCTGTCCTTTATAGCTTCTGCTTCCTGGTTGGTTCAATTGCCTTTGCTTCTAGTCAGACTCCTATGCACATGCCTGTCTTTGATTCTTGATCTGTTCCTGTACTTGTACCTGTATTTGTAGTCTGTTCACAGTAAAGGCCCTTGCTAGTAATCTGGCTTGTCCCTGTTTGTTCCTTGCTCCCCGGTCTCAGTCCCTGCTCCCCGGTCTCAGTCCCTGCTCCCCGTTTTCAGTCCCTGCTCCCGGACCTGTCCTGCCCTGCCTGTCCTGTTCCAGTCTCCTCGTTGCCAACCTCTGCTTGTTACCTGACTTCGCTACCTGCCGCCTGCCTCGGACCTCTGCTTGTTACCTGACTTCGCTACCTGCCGCCTGCCTCGGACCCCTGCTTGTGACCCCTACTACGCTTGTGCTGTTCCGGCCACCGAGATCCTACCCGCCACAGGAGTCTCCCGTGACACTCTGCTATAGAGAATGTAACAAACCCAGATATTACAAGCCGACTCAAACCAAGCTTCATTGTCATCTCAGCAGCAGCTAAAGTCAGGGCCGCCAACAGGTGGGGGGGGGGGGGGGGGGGGGGAAAGAACAAGTTTCTTGGGATCTGGCTTATCATGGGAATATGAGTCCAGAAAGAAGTCGGGCGCCACTTCCGTGATCGACAAGCCGAGCTTGTTTCTGTGCCAGGCCCAGGTGGACAACCCCCTAACAGCAATCGATGTGAAGTATCAGATGGAGGTTCCCACCCTCACCCCTGCTCAACATGCTGTCAGCAGCCATCCCACAATTCCACGCAACATGCTGCCAACGCCTCCCAGTCTCACTCATCCACCCTGGGCTCAGCTGTCGGCAGGCTTGGCTGAAACGAATGCGGTTCAGCTCCACGGACGGCCTGGTTCGTGAGATACATACCGGGAAAGGTGCCGCTGGTACTTTCTGGTTATTTCATATCCGCATGTCACAAGGGCCAATAGAAAGCTGGATGATGTCGCGGCTTCCTATTAGTCCGCGTAACGCAGGAGATTTAAGTCACCATTTAGTTCATTGTTAATACCTCAAGAAACAGGGGGTTTCCGGGGACCCCCTGCTTCCTAGCCATGTAAAAAAAAGGGGGGGACAGAAAAAATGAGAATGGGGAACTGTGCTGCTGGGCAACCTCAACCACTAGTCACAAAGTGCCCCGTGCCTGTATCCACCAGTTAAAAGCCCTGTTCTAGTAACTATTGTACTGTTCATTTTATAAGTCTGACTCTTCTGCAATCGTTTTTGCATTCCCTGCCCAGTCTACACATGGTAGCACGCCAATCTTAAGGCACCACTAGCAATGTTCTAAAGCTCAAACTCGCACAGCATGGATTTAGACTGAAAGTATCATAGCGCTGGCAGGAAGATAACATGCTCATCACTGTCAAATCTCCATCCTTTGTCTTTCACTCCGCAAGCAGGATATAATTAGAGTTGTATAGCAGTGCAAGATGTGCTAAAAGATAAATGTAAACACAGGATGTCTGATTCCATTCCAAACAGGCATTGCACAGGACTTCTGGCGCAGCTGGCAATTTTTTGATTAATACGTTTAAATGTCCTTCTGGTTGTAGAAATGACTAACATTATACAGTAGATATTGGGGAGAAGGGAAATACTAGGCTTGGCAGCGGTACCAAGAAAGGAGGACAAGGACCCATCATGGACAGATGAAAATAGCCCCACACTGTATGCAGCAAACACTGGCAGGCTCTTTGCCTGTTCAAGATTGTCCTTCACATATTAGTAGTGATATCACACATACCGAGCAAAAGGCAGGTAAACCCCTTCCAAGTTTCAGCTACCTCTATTTACCAATGAATTAACAATTACTTTTAAGAGAATTATTTGTCTCAAAATACTCCAAGCCCTTACACGTATCAGTGATATTAACTGGTTTTGGTCCTAAGAATGACTACAGCTATAGTGGTAATAATGCGGGTGAGTATAGTTGTATTGTATTGTATGTCTTTATTTATATAGTGCCATTAATGTACATAGCGCTTCACAGTAGTAATACATGTGGTAATCGAATAAATAACAGATAATATAAATAACAGATCATGGGAATAAGTGCTTTAGACATAAACATAACATTAAGGAAGAGGAGTCCCTGCCCCGAGGAGCTTACAATCTAATTGGTAGGTAGGGAGAACGTACAGAGACAGTAGGAGGGAGTTCTGGTAAGTGCGTCTGCAGGGGGCCAAGCTTTATGTATCATGTGTTCAGAATGTTCACAGTGCTATTCATATGCTTCTTTAAGCAAGTGTGTCTTAAGGTGGGTCTTAAAGGTGGATAGAGAGGGTGCTAGTCGGGTACTGAGGGGAAGGGCATTCCAGAGGTGTGGGGCAGTCAGTGAGAAAGGTTTAAGGCGGGAGAGGGCTTTAGATAAAAAGGGGGTAGAAAGAAGACATCCTTGAGCAGAACGCAAGAGTCGGGATGGTGCATAGCGTGAAATTAGGGCTGAGATTTAAGGAGGGGCAGAAGAGTGTAAAGCTTTAAAAGTGAGGAGAAGAATGGAGTGTGAGATGCGGGATTTGATTGGAAGCCAGGAGAGGGATTTCAGGAGGGGAGATGCTGAGACAGATCTAGGAAAGAGTACAGTGATTCTGGCAGCAGCATTTAGGATAGATTGTAGGGGAGACAGATGAGAGGCAGGAAGGCCGGACAGCAGGAGGTTACAGTAATCAAGACGGGAGAAAATGAGGGCCTGAGTCAGAGTTTTAGCAGTCGAGCAACAGAGGAAAGGGCGTATCTTTGTTATATTGCGGAGGAAAAAGCGACAAGTTTTAGAAATGTTTTGAATGTGAGGGGCGAATGTGAGAGAGGAGTCAAGTGTGACCCCTAGGCAGCGTGCTTGGGCTACTGGGTGAATGATTGTAGTTCCAACAGTAATGTGGAAGGAGATATTAGGGCCAGGTTTGGGAGGAAGTATGAGGAGCTCTGTTTTAGCCATGTTGAGTTTAAGGCGACGGAGGGCCATCCAGGATGATATAGCAGAGAGACATTCAGAAACTTTAGTCTGTATAGCAGGTGTAAGGTCGGGTGTTGAAAAGTATATTTGTGCGTCGTCAGCATAGAGGTGATATTTAAACCCAAAAGATGTTATTAGGTCACCTATAGAGAGTGTGTACAGAGAAAAGAGAAGAGGTCCCAGGACAGAGCCCTGGGGTACCCCCACAGAGAGATCAATAGAGGAGGAGGAGGTGTTAGCAGAACAGACACTGAAAGTACGATGGGAGAGGTAGGATGAGATCCAGGATAGAGCTTTGTTCCGAATACCAAGAGTATGGAGAATGTGAAGGAGAAGAGGGTGATCCACAGTATCAAATGCTGCAGAGAGGTCGAGTAATATGAGCAGAGTGTAATGACCTCTGTCTTTGGCAGCATGGAGGTCGTCAGTTATTTTAGTGAGGGCTGTTTCCGTGGAGTGAGCAGTGCGGAAGCCAGATTGTAGAGAGTCTAGGAGAGAATAGGTGTTGAGAAAATGGAGCAAGCGAGAGAATACAAGACGTTCAAGGAGTTTAGAGGCAAAAGGCAGGAGGGAGACAGTTCGATAGTTAGAAAGACAGGTAGGGTCAAGCTTGCTGTTTTTGAGTAATGGTATGACTGTTGCATGTTTGAAGGAGGATGGAAAGGTTCCAGAGCAGAGGGAGGAGTTAAAAATGTATAGTTCAAATCTCACTGCTAAGTGTGGCTTTGGGTAAGTGACTTTATCTCACTTTATCATACCCCGGGGGCGGGGGGGAATAAGGGAGCATTACCTAGATAATAAACTGTTTCAAGCAGGGATTGTAGATGGTTAGCTCCTCTCCACAAGAATACCATGTTTCAGATGCTCTACTCCATGAAATACCAGCACCTGTTTCAGAGGCAGAGCCTGTGTGGGACTTTTATCTGAGTCAAATCCAATGTTCAAGCAGAGGCTCATCCCACTGTGCCTGCAAACCCAGCTACTTTCAGTGAGACACAAGCACTATCTACAAGCAAGAGTGTATTTTGGTACATGCCAAAAAAAAACCATAAATAGCATTATTATTATTATTATCATCATGTTATTTGAGTTTTTGGGAAATGTGTCTATATCTAGATAATTCTTCCTAGAGCACAGTTGAAATTAGATTCCTGTTAAAAGAACATCTTCTGCTCATGCTGTGCTGAAATGCCAGCAATAAGTTAAATTAGGATGGAAGATTTGAACATCGTAACTGGTGAAGGGTTTCAGTTTAACATGATAATGGTGGCTTCACGGATGTATTCAGCCATATTGGCCCGTTTAAATATAAATAAATAAGTTATCCTGGCTGAAATTGTTTCTTTTTCCCCCCCCCTTTCTAATTTTCTTTCATTTGAAGAAACAAACAAGTAAATAGAAACAGTCAGGGCCACCGAGAGGGGAGGACAAAAGGTAAATGTGTCCCGGCCTGGTGGCGGAGGGGGGGGAGGGGAAGAGGGGGGGGGAGGGGAAGAGGGGGGGGAGGGGAAGAGGGGGGGGGAGGGGAAGAGGGGGGGGAGGGGAAGAGGGGGGGGGAGGGGAAGAGGGGGGGGAGGGGAAGAGGGGGGGGAGGGGAAGAGGGGGGGGGAGGGGAAGAGGGGGGGGAGGGGAAGAGGGGGGGGGGAGGGGAAGAGGGGGGGGAGGGGAAGAGGGGGGGGGCGGCGATGCAACTTGGACCCGGCCTCTGGCCATGCGAGGCTGCCGGTCCTCTCCCGGCCGGGCCCCGGCTCTCTCTCAGATGCAGGCCTCTATCACTGTGCCACGCCAACGGGCCTCTGTGATGTCAGGGCGCCGGAAGTAGGCTTGACCTAGCATCCGGCATGCAACGGCATGGAGTGAAGCCCGGCGTACGACAGCGGTAACCGTGTCTACCGTAGGAGATCTGGAGCTTACGGCAGATGGAGTTGCTGTGTACGATGGAGTAAATGCTGGGGGTACACCCCAGAAGCTTGTCCTGCAGTCCCCACAAACATCGGCGGACAACTTAGCATTCTGTGAGCCAACAGGTAGCATGCACCATACACCTGGTAACAGGGGGATCTCCCAGAGGGTGGGGGAAACACTGTTACATGTATTTTGGGGGGGGGGGGGGAATGAGTGAGAGGAGTGAGGGGGTAAGGGAGGGAGTTAAAGAGGGAGCAAGAGTGAGTTGCAGGGGAAAGAAATACATGCGAGGCGGAAGGGGGGTGATTGAGGAAGAGGGAGTGAGATGGAGGGGAGAGAAATACATGGGAAGAGGGTGGGAAATAGAGGGGACTCGTGAAATGGGGGGGACTCGCAATACCACCGGGGGGGTAGGGGGGCAGATGTAACGCTAGTCCTGGGCCCCGGGAAATCTGTCTGCAGCCCTGGTAACAGTCATTTTAACCTAAAGTTAGGGTGCAACCTCAGAGCACCCACCTGTGTGCTGAGCTCCGCCATCTATATATCTATGCCGCCACCATGCAGATCTGGTAATAATGAATTAGCCAGCAATGATGTTGATGTGTAATTGTAATTAACCAAGCCAGTCTTTCTTGCCTATCAACATATGAACACTTTTGCCAGGGATGTTGGGAGGCAAATGCAGCACATCCCCTCATCATCCATTGACTTACATTGGATTCAGGCAGCTTTGTTTCACACCTGGCAGCGGAGCGGACCACTTTTTTAAACCAAGTGGGGCAATTGCTCCCCAACCTCCAGACCACCGCTCCTGTGATGAGTGAACTTTACCCGCTCCTGCGTATGTTTTCCAAGTTTTATCAGTCACAACGCACTGCTCAGATCAATGACACATTGGGTATTAAGATTCTGAGTTGAGACTCTGATTTAGGTCCAGATCCACAAAGCTCTGTTAAATTAGGGATCTTAACGTGATGTTACTTAAAACAGTGTAGCAGGGTCCCACTTACCTGCCCACAGGAGGGAGAGCTGTCTCTGCATTTCCCCGTCGGATCGGGAGAAGTTGCGGCGGCCATTTTGGGAATCAGGCATTACAATTCCCAGAAGCCTCGGGCAAGGGTTGCGGTGGCCATCTTGGAATGGCTCCGCATGTGATGTAAACTACAAGTCCCAGAATCCTCAGGGGGGGGGGGATTGAACATATGGGCTGCCAATGGGATGAGATGCAGCCCTTGTAAGCAGCATATCCGCTGCGGAGATCAAGGTGACTTTGGTGAGACTTGCAGGAGCCAGCAGAGAGGACAGACGTGTCCAGGGAGCCAGTAAGCCCCTGGACTAGGCCAGAACTCTGCCCCAATGCCCCAGTTAGGCCCTGATCCCCACATAGTGGAGTACTGTAGGGAAAGTCCCAGATAGGGACCCTCCCATTAGACCTGTCGCAGCCCTACGGCGCGGGTGGACAGGCATCCACGCGGAGGACTGTGGCCTTGGACAAGAGCTGCACGTGGCAGCATAGAGGTGGAACCCTACGGCTGGAGATTCACCGCAGACCGCTTCCTGGATAAGGTGTGAAGGGAGTAGCCCGCGGTTTCCCTTAGGCCACGCTTACAGTGCCGTCACCGGCGACGTGATGGTGATGTCACACTGCGGTCGCTGGAAAAATCAAATCGAAGTGACTTCCAGCGATCGCGACCAAGCCATCGCGCCTTGCCTACTATAAGCGCACGCGACGGCGTCAATACATTTGTTTTGACGCGACGTCGCGGCGCTGTTGCCATCACTATAAGCGCAGCCTTAAGCAGAGGGAAAGGGGGCTACAACAGGAACTAACATTATGCTCCCGGAATTAACATGGTAGCCTCAAAGTTAATTCAATGCAAAAACACCAGCCGTTATTGAGTTTGTTAGCACAGGTTTTACATCACGTTATTGTTGCCTTAGCTTCCAATAACATGACATTAAATACCTTCAGTCTGATTCAGACCTTTAAATACCTCTTTAGCTTGAGATGATAAAGAGAGGCGCAGGATATAACGCTATGTTAATTATACCATACCGATCTGTGGTATCACATACATCCTGACCCCGTAAAAGCCCTATTTCAGAGTCTGGATGTGAGTAACACCAAGATTAGGTGTGACCTAACTAACGTTACGTCTCCGCATTCACCGTAACGGACTTTAATGGATATGCAATGATATGGTAACGCTTGATTTGCATGTCATTATCCTTGAACGTCCATTATTGTCAACAGTATGCCCTTTACTGGAGAAAACATGGCTTAATAATATGTTATAGTCCGTTAAAGATACAATGTTAGCCTTAAAGTGACTCCGCTGAGCTTTGTGCATCTGTGCCTTGGTCGTCATTCTATGGGTGTGAATGATTTCTGAAACGTCTTCCCAAATCCACCGGGACTAAAATGAACTTCATCAGCAAAATATTGTATTCACACTACAGGCATAGTCAAGTGTAGGTTTTATTTTACCCTTATTTCCTTTAGTAACTGTTTCCTATTTTAAGTGATGGTATCTTGTTAACATTTACTTGACTGTACTGGTACTATTTTGTAGCATTATATTATAAGCTTAATCATTTTTAAATAACTTTTTTGACTCCAGAGTCCAGAGCAACTGCACATTATATCGGAGTCGTGCTTGAGAATTATTATTAGTATTATTTTTAAAGAGTTTTTATAAAGACTTGACACTCTGGAGTATGTTTTTCCCAGCTAGAAGTAACAGGTTCCATAGTGGACCAAGGACTCATTAGAATGTAGACCCAGAAAGTGAGCAAATTGTAGTAACTGCTCTAGAATTGCTAAACTTTTTCCTTGATACCTAGACGCCCCCACCTCCCTGAGTCTTCAGAGGTCTGCCGATACATGTCTTCAGAGTGTGGTCATGATAGTTGGATTCAAAACGATTCAATTCAAATAAGACGACCACTTCAAATATGAAAATGAGTTCATCTCTATACTTTAGGTTCAGTGTTTCATGATGGTCATAGGCCTGAATCGCTATACTGTATCTCTTCCTTTAGTAAAGGAGCACTTAAGAGGTAAACATGTTATTCCACTGTACCAAGAACACCATACGATTTGCATGGATAGTGCCCAGATGGAAAAGTATTCAAGCGTGCTGTTGAACCATCTTAGGTTGTATTTACGCAAGTTGCTTTGTGCGTGCTATTTTGGTCTGGTGTTTCTGTATTTTCCTCAAGATAGTCCCAGGGCAAACTTTATACCTCTCCATGTCATTTCAGGAATAACTGGATCCCAACCTATAAATACATGGAAATTCTACTTGTTCAGTCAAGAAGTCTGTGCTACATGTAATGAAGAAGCATCTATTTGTTCCGAATAGTTTAGTGACCTTGCCACACGATACCTGTCAGTCACATACAGACATTGCTGAGTGTCTGCTATATGTCCTGTGGTTTTAGATCACTCTTGGACTTTCTTTCTTATATACCATAAAGGAAGAGTCGCTTTGCAAAGGATTTTTAATGAGTAAAAAATCTCTGACCCAACAGGAAATGATGGGTCTGATTGTTGTATGATTAGGATGATCAACAGAAAAAAAAGATATATTTGAATGAAACTTTGTTTGATTTAATGATTTTACATTTGGACAGCTGCACCCTGAAATTTACAGGGATCGAACATGTACCATGGGGTCCACGAAAGGGACTCTGATAAGAGATTCATTAAAAAGGAATGCAGGTGGATTTACACCTTGTGTACCATGTCATCAGTGGGCCTGAATGAGGGCTTCATATACTCCCCCCATCCTATAGGTATGATTATGCATATGGTATGACATATGCATGGGAGATTCTTGATAGTGAATATGTATAAGACAGCATACATGAGTACACGGAGTTAGTACCCTAACATCCTTCTGTCTTTTCCTACACCTATTTCCATCAGTCACTCCCCATTGAGAATTGAATTGATTTACCATGATGGATCTTGATATCCATCTTCTAGCGAGATATTTAATTTCAGGTAATGGTCTCCAGATAATAATGGGTCAGCATCAATAAGGCTATTCACCTTGATATCGACCCGGTACCTGACATATCCCATTATACTCCAAATCCAGTAGTATGGATCTGATGATTTCTGTATGTGTGTGTGTATGTGCATGGGTGTATGAATGTGTGTATGTACATATATTTGTAACGCTGCTGACTGCAGGACAGGATACGATCGGCAGGGCAGAGGTAGGGAGTACTACACCGATCTTGGCCTGGGATCTGAGGCCTGGGATGCAGGGGAAGACAAGTCCGGTTCCGGGGAAGGTGCAGGCACAGGCAGGACTCAGGATGGACGAACCAGATTGGAACAACAGGAACAAGACAGGGGGAACCAGAATGGAGCAAAGCAGGAGATACTGGACTGGAACAAGGCAGGAGGTAATCTGGTCCAGGCAGGGGTCAAGACAAACAGCATCAAAGGCAGAGCAAGGTATAGAGTACTTTGCACGAGCCAAGTCAGGTAGCAACTGCCTGCTATTTTAAAGGCCAGCGGCAGCTGCTGGCAATGGGAGCCAGAGTGAGGCTTACTTCCTGCCAGGGTGGAAAAGGCAGGATTTTCCAGGAAGTAAGATGGCCACGCTTGCTTCAATGAGGGTGAAGTCATTTCCTGTCAGGAACTGAGGGCAAGATTTGCCAGGAAGCAAGATGTTAACGATTGCTTCTGGGAGGATATCACTTCATGGCAGTGGCCATCTAGGTATCGAACAGTTCCCTTATAATATCCCAGTAACTGTTTTAATGGATTTACGAGCACTAGCTAGTGTATCCCTTTATATAAAAGAATCCTTTGTCATACTGTTGTCCTACTACATATATTATCATCATTATTATTGTATAATTTCACAATTATATTTATTCATCACCTTATCAGGTCACGTATAGCACATTATTTGGTGACTATAAGTCACACCCACTATGGGGATCCAAGTATTTGATATAATTAAATGACTAGCGGTCCGTTTTGACTATTTTAGGTGGACCACATAGGTTATTTCACTCATACATCATTAATATCATTTACTATAGGTATTCTTCACTTTTGTTTTATTCACTCATTTATTATTAATTCAGACCCAATTTTGGGACTTTATACCTCACTATATCACAGGAGGTGTAATATATGTATATATTATAATTGCGGATATACACACTGACCACACACATCGGTCATCCTGACTATTACATGCACATACTGTCCTGCAGTCCCTCAGCCATAGTACCACACGGCACAAATTATATGTGTGCCCCTTTGCTGTTTACTGCGAGTTTATATGTATTTGCATGGGTGGAAAGGTTTTGGGACTTATCCCTATTCATGTATACAGTATATATACTAACTATGGTTACAATAGCCACATAGGAACCCTCACTTACCATCTCCATCGGTCAATACTACCACTATACGAGTATTTCCTTTACAATATCCAATACCACTGATTAGGATAATAAGGACAACCCATCTACATTTTCATAGTTCCATGCAATCAATACATTTATTTCCTTACATGCATAACTCTGTGCCCGTTTTAATTTTGATGCAGCTGTTGCACGGACTTGATTCCAGTTATTGAATTTCCTCTGCATACTGTGGGACCAATCATATGTCAGCTGACACTTGTCATCGGAAGGCTCCACTTTTGATACATTATACTCAGTTCTATACCCTTAGTATGATTGGCCCTTGTGGCTAGCCACAGCCACCCATCAGGGTATATCCATTGGTTATGTGACCACATAGATGACTCCTCATCCCCTGAAGAAGCGTGCTGATGATCCGCGAAACATGCATCGGGTTCTTATGATGTCATCATGTTGAATTCGACGAGGGAGGCCATACAGTATGTAGGTTCTATATGAGAGAGATATACCTGATTAGTATATATAGGGGCAGTGTTTAATCTTCCCAGCACCACATGAATGTGCATATCTGACTACCTATTGTGAGTAAACAAACAACACACAGAACCCCAGCAAGCTAATTTTGGGAACCCCTGAGCCCCCACAAAATATATATGTATATAAGTGTCAAAAAGGAGAGCTATTGAGCGTGGCAATTGAATACAATAAGTGACAGAGAAGCCCAATGCTACATCCAATATGACAAAAATACACAGTAAAATACTTAAATATTCTCTTGAAAAAGGGTCATTAACCCTATTGTGAATACCCATAAGATTAGACAGTGCAGTTGTGTCGGCCATCTTAGTACATCCAAATCGGGCTATGGGACTCATATGCAGATAGTGTGGCGGCCATGTTGGTAATCCCAAACCGGAGAGAGATAGAGAGAGGATATCCTGAAGAGCAGAATTTCCTCTGCGGGACAGAGGTGACCTTGGCAGAGTATCCAGAGCTAGGGAGGAGGATGGTAGTGTCCGTGGAGCCTGTGAAGTTCCCGAACTAGGCCCAAAGCCTGCCCATTGGCCCCAGGTAATTTCTCCCTCACATTAGAAGGTGTGCAGGGCTGGCCCTATGCAGGGGTAGCTCCCAGTAACTAGGGATCAGACCAGATAGCAGAGGGAGGCTTTCCACAGCAGCCTTAAGATGTGAGCGGCTTGTTGTTGGAGACCCCGCAGCGCGGGACACTGCTGCTATTCTTGCCCTTGCTCGGAAGTCTGGCCTGGCTGGACCTTAAGCCAGGAAGGTATTGCGCACCAATGCAAGGGGAGAGGGTAGCGCTGCCCTCACACACACACAGGGAGGGGTTGTTGCTGTACACTGGGTTACAGATGCCCGAGCACCCTAGGTACTATTGGGGCTAGCTACTCCAGGACTATATTACTGTTACCCCTGTTATTATCGTGCATTGTGTGTAAGTATTATTTGAGGCTTTCTGTGGGACCACAGTAAAGGAGTTATATTATACCGGATTGTGAGTGTGTTATTGGGGTATACCCTAAGGCAGGGGGGCGCAAACTTTTTTCCCTGCGCCCCCCTGCTGGCTGTCCCCTCACTCCCGTGCCCCCCCCAACCCCAACTTACCCTCACACCGGCGTAATGACGTCACGTTGCCATAGCAACGTGACGTCACATGACCTCGCAGCGTCATTTTGACGCCGCGTTGCCATGGCGACGCCGGGAGGAAGCCGCCGGAGCCACGGGTAAGTATGGTTTACAGAGGCCCTGCAGCTCCCCCGGCACTTAATTTAAGTGCCTTCTGGAAGCGTGCGGGGCCTCTGTAAACCCCGCGCCCCCCGTCGGCAGTCTCGCGCCCCCCTGGGGGTCGCGCCCCACAGATTGCGCACCGCTGCCCTAAGGTGTACGAGTTCCTATGAGGAGTCATTCTATTACCCAGGAATCTCACAGGTGGAGGCACTGCACCATAGAGATATAGAGAACACAGAGTTACCCCAAGCTCCCTATGAGGCCCAGGCCTTCTGTACGCCTAACAGGTAACACCAGTACCGTAATTACCACTGTTTCCCATTGGAATAGGGGAAGCAGGAACGAGTTTATTACTACACTCTGCAGTAACAGTTACACGGCAATCATCTGCCGGATACAGTCTGTCAGGTCAGCTATCACTGAAGATGGTCCCTGGACCGTCACTTCAGGCCAAGGGCACCCTCAGCCGTCCTATCTCTTCCCCACCTCCCTAGCAGAGGCAGAGGTATGGTCCACACTCACTCTCCACCGGAGGGAAGAGCACATGGGAAGGCCCCAATCTCAGGCTCCCAGCTGTGTGACCTACCTTCCTCATGTGGGGGAAGAAACAACTGTAAATTTAGGGCGGTCCTACCCTTAAGTATAGCCAGAAGGCGGGCACCCCGTTGTCCCAGCAACAACAGGATGTACCACCCTCTGCTGTCACTCAAGTGCAGTACCAAAGGTGAGGGAGCAAAACCCCATACCAACTACTGTCAACCTGATAGTACCAGGGTTTACTGCCTGCCCATTGGGTAGAATAGTAGTCAGGAGTCCTACATTTTCGGGTACCAAGGTCAATGAAACCTGCACAAAAACAATATAACAGTTCACATGATCATCACATTAGAATGCATGATATACAGTTCTCTGTGAAAAACAGCACGTCAAGGTATTTGAATATACATTGTCTGTAAACAATACATTAAACTTTTATTGAAGAACACATCACATGACTGTCCTGAGTAACATAGGTTCCTCCAACATGGAGAACCTTCTTATTAGGGAGGTCATCTAATGCCATGATCCACTCTCTCTAAAGTGAGAGCAGAACAATATTCCTGGTAACATACTGGACACCCACATATCTGTTTGTCCCAGGGCGGTTTGGGCATAGGCCTATGGGCCATTACATATTTCTGATACCGGGCCAAGAAAATAAGTCAGAACCCCCAGCCACACCGAAGAACTATCAGGGATCAAGGCCGTATCGGCCACGACAGCAGCTGGTTGTTTACGGGTCAAACATTCATTCATGGATTGGATAAAGGCAACAGTTCCTTTTACTGGAGGTATAGCAGTACTCACCGGAGCGGAGAGACATGCCTGTGCTAAAAAAGAAGCACATCTGATTTATATGCTAATGGCTATGGAACCTATATTTAAATGAGTTCCATCCCACACATTCTGAAAGGCTTTCCATACCAACTATCTAGAATTTTTAATAAGCCCAAGGGTGCTGTCACAGGAGACCAGGTTCTACAACACCTTTTTATAACTGGGATCATTTGATTGAGCAAAACAAGATGATAAAATAAATGGTCATTTATTTCTCATAAAAGACAGACGCACAAAGTTACACAATTCAAGATTAACACACTTTCTGGGAATGGGGCTAACGAATAAATCTGTTTCCAGATGACATTCCTTAAGATCACCTTTTTAGAGCACTTTGCAATGACCGGTAGTTACTCACAAAAGTCCTGGAACTGTTTTCTGCATGCAATGCCTGCTGCGACCGCTCCGTTGGTAAAAGCTGGACGTAGAAACTTTTCTGCTTTTAAAATCCTTGAAGCCGGCTCGCGTCTATTCCGTTCTGAGCATCCTTGAATTCGCCGCTGTTGGTCTGCGCTCCTCATTGGCTGCAAGCTCTCTTAAGCCTTCAGGCTTTCATTCACTAACCTGACCCGCTTATCAGAGCGTGGGAATTCTCCTGCCAGCCAATCACCGATTTGCCGGTATTGTACAGCAAGGCGGGCACCTTTTTTTCAGGTAGCAAGGGGGCATGGGTTAACCTGGCCCCTCTGCTCCTTTGCATACTGAGCCCACCCTCTGCTCAGGCTCCACAGAGTCTGGATTTTGGCAGATGGTTGCTGGATCGCCTTGTGTTAGCCAGGACGCGGGTACTCAAGTATAACTGCAGTGCCCCTCCTGTTCTAACACCTTGGCATCCCTGAGCCTTTCAAGTACGGACTCCGCACAGACACAGAGGCAACCAGCTTGGTCACCAGCTGGGTTTTCCGGAATCCATGACATAGAAAACCCTCAGTTCATATACAGGTTATCAATATATCTACACATGAAACTATACCCGTCTAATAAGAGATCTGGTGTCCTGTTTCTGTGGGCTAAAAGTTATCGGTTCCTATTCTGGTGTCATGACTGGAGTGAGTGTATATTTCCTACAATCACGAGCCTCATTTCTGGCACACATGAGAAAATAACTTTAAAAATCTGGGTATCTCTGCTATATTGGGGAACCCCTGCTACACTAGGGATTCTGTGAATAGCTGCAGATATAGTTTAACCCCTTCATACCCATTTACCTTGTTTGGATGATGCTGCAGCAGGGATCCTGGCGGTGAGTCGCAAGAACGCTTTCAGTCAGAGTTTGGCAGAGTAATGTGCTTGGCTGTATCCGAGAATCTCACTCAATCCCTGTGTAGCCCTCTTTCCTGCTGATATAGAAATACTACTAGTGCTGTAGGTACCTGCTGGCTCAGCGAGATCTGGGCCTCTGCTAACTGGGAGCCTGGGGTAACAATATGTTCTTGGAAGCGCCTCCACTTACCCAGGATCCCCAATAAGTAAGATTCCCCATGGCAAGAATAATGATAATAAGCAACAGCGTTGTAACCTTTTACTAGTACATGAATGCAAAACCTAAACATACACATATCACACATATAACACAGTGCGTGAATAGCTGGTACGTAGCAATCAGACACCTGTGGCCTTGCCACACTTCAACTGGAGCAATGTCCCCCTTCTCCCACCACCGCGTGTACCCCACACCGTGTCCAATGTACTGGACCAGTCCCTTTGTCACTCAACCCAGTGTCCCCAAAGAACCCTCCCCCAAGGCGGGATCAGCGCCTGCAGGTACCGGTGTTGGTGCACTTATTTATAATACCTACCGACCGCGTCCGCAGTCGGTAATTGAGCTTCGCAAAGGATCCGCCGATCCAGCGTAGTCTTGTACGAGTAGTTGCTTGTCTCCAGCAGCGTGCTCCCAAACCACTGACCGCACAGCAGCGCAGAAAGAATACTGTGTCCCTGTCTGCTAGTACAGTAAAGGGTATGCTGTCCCTATATATGGCTGTTCCCTGCAGTACCACAAGCTGGTGGTGACTCGGGGTCTGCACTGGGGCCTAAGGGAAATCTCTGGCCTATGCAGGTGGGTCACTGACCCCCTGTAACACACACCTCCTCTCCCCTTGCTTCCCCGGGGCGCACTGCTAGCGTGGTCTCTCCCCCACGCTTCCCTTTCCTGCCTGCTCACAATCCTCCTCTCCTATTCGCTCTCCGGCATCACGTGTCCCTGCTGAGGCTCATGGGAGGTAGTCCCAGCTCAGAGCCTCTTTTCTATTGGCCAGCTTTCGCGCGCTATTCACTGCTCATGCGCAAACTTCTTCAGGGCCTCCCGTCGCGCATTGGTACTGCGCATGTGCGAGATACAACACGGCGGCGCCCTGTACTATCGGGCCACCGCGGAACCTCCGGAACACTCCCTGCAAAGCCCCCACCACCACCCCCCGCAGCAGAGGTACAGGGGGGGGGGGTGGACCAGGGGAACACCACTACACCTGGATACAACTTTTGGGGTATCCCACAACGGTGGAACCCCGATACATAGCCACATTCTGTAAAGACTTTCTCTGACAAACCCACCCTGAAATTTACAGCCTAGAAATCTCCCGATGCAAGCACCCCAGTAAAGGCAAAAATCACATCATTCTTTATTGTCGCAAAATTAGTTTACAGTTGCAGTAATACATTTTCGACATCTGAGTCCCAGAGATGACACTCTAAGACCCTAACACACGGGTCAGGGTTAACCAAGTGGGCTTGACCTTTATTATAAAGCCTGGTTAACCCCTTCACCGTCACAGGTGCGTCCACGGTAGCGCTGAGCGCGCTGCGCTTGCAGAGTTTACTTCTTGTAATCTACATCTTCACGCCCCCGCGCACTCTTGCGCGGGCACATACTCTCTCCCAAGCTTGGTGCTTGGGGAGAAAGTTCAATTTAACTTTCGAGCGCAGAGCAAGGTGACATGACCCTGCTCTGACCAATGGGGAGAGAGAGGCAGTATAGGCAAGCGGAGAGAGATGGAACGGGGGGGGGGGGGGGAGGCTGAGTGGAGAGAGGTGGAAGGGGGGGGCTGAGCAGAAAGAGGTGGAAGGGGGGGGGCTGAGCAGAAAGAGGTGGAAGGGGGGGCTGAGCAGAGAGAGGTGGAAGGGAGGGGGGCTGAGCAGAGAGAGGTGGAAGGGAGGGGGGCTGAGCAGAGAGAGGTGGAAGGGAGGGGGGGCTGAGCAGAGAGAGGTAGAGGGGGGAGAGAGGTGGAAGGGGGAGAGAGAGGGGAAGGTGGGGGAGGAGAGGGACACGGGGGGAGGGATGCAGGGGGGAGAGAGGGGAAGGGGGGAGAGAGGGGAAGGGGGGAGAGAGGGGAAGGGGGGAAGGGGGAGAGAGAGAGGAAGGGGGGAGAGAGGGGCAGGGGTAGGAGGAGAGGGGTGCAGGGGGGAGTGGAGAGAAGGGGGGGAGAGAAAGGAGAGAAGGGGTAAAGAGGGAAAGAGGAAGGGGAGGGATGGGGTGGGGTGGGAAAGGAGGAGAGGGGTGCAGGGGGGAGAGAATGGAGAGAAGGGGGAAAGGGAGAAGGGAGGGGAAGGGGGAGAGAGGGGAAGGGGGGAGAGAGGGGAGCAGAGGGAGGGGAGAGAGAAGAGCAGGAGGAGAGAGAGGAGCAGGAGGAGGGAGAGAGAGGAGCAGGGGGAGAGAGGAGCAGGGTGGAGAATGGAGAGAAAGGGGGAAGGAGAGAAGGGTGAGAGAGGGAAAGGGGGTGAGAGAGGGGAAGGGGGAGGGAGGAGAGTGGGGAGCAGGGGGAGGGCAAAGTAGGGAGCAGCAGGGGGGAGGAGAGTGGTGCAGGGGGGAGAGAGTGGAGAGAAGGGGGACAGTGGGGTGCAGGGGGGAGAGAATGGAAAAAGAGAGAAGGGGTAGAGAAGGGAAGGGGGAGGGGGAGTAGAGAGGGGTGCAGGGGGGAGAGAATGGAGAGAAGAGGGAAGGAGAGAGGGAGAGAGAGGAGGGAAGGAGAGAAAGGAGAGAAGAGGGTGCAGGGGGATAGAATGGAGAGAAGGGGGGAAGAGAGAGGAGGGAAGGTGGGAAAGGTGGGGTAACAATGGAGGGACACACACACAGACAACTACAGCCACACAGCCCCGATCCATCCAATAACACGCCCCCTCCCTTAATAGCCATGACCCCCCGCTCCTGCTCTAATATTATTACAGGACAGCCAATCGCTCATGCTTGGAGAGTTGTCACCACTCTCAAGCATAAGCGAGCTCAGCGGCAGCGTGGCCGCAGCTTAAGGCACCAACCAACCTGATGACTGGAATGGTGTCAGACCCAACAGGACCAGAACCCACAACTACTGCTTTTCTAGGCTGCAGCTCTAGCAGTGTGAGCTAAACCAGCTGAGTGTTGCTGTCACATCCTACGTTTGAGTTGCTCGCTGCTCACTGCTCACACATCACTGCTACAGTGGTCATCCCAAGAGAGCCTCTTATGCATCAAGTTGAACATGACAGGGGCTATCTGAGCAGCTGGACTTTGAACTAATACTGCTGCCCAGACTACCAGACACGCTAGAATACTATTAACCAAATCTGGGAAGAAATAAGAAAAAAAGCTGCAAGGTTGTTTGGGCATGATACGCTGGTGTGTGGCATTTGAATGTACTTGTTCTCATATCTTCTCCATATAAAGAATACCATGAATGTGGGCACTGAGGAAGATTGAACCATTTTTAAATGCCTACTGTATGCAACATGTTGGTATATAAGAGGTAGCGCATTACACATAGCATAGGAATCTCTTGTTCAGATTATGCACTTAAACCATTGTGGAGCATGACTGTGCTCCTCCAGATATGCCCATGCTTATCCAATCTCTCCCAGTAACGGCATCACGCATTCCATTCGTTACATCCAAGTTTAAAAATACAAAATGCGCCCCGGGAGTCATGTTTTTTTAATTACTTATGGGCATGCCAGACGGCTAATTCCAGTGTTGCTTTTGCTGCTTGACTTTAGTGCTATGGTGAGTCCATAAATAAAATACACAGTTGGATGGTGCTTGTCAGAAATGGTTATATACAATACAGTAACTGGCAGCTGAGATGCTTAACTCTTCTATAACCTTCTGGTACTTTTAACGTGCGATCTCCTTTGCTTTTAAAAATAGTTTCATTATTCTGAAACTACCCTTGAAAGCTGCAGACGAAGCAATATCCTACATGTGTGGTTTTTTTTTTAATTAATCATTTCTGTACTATGAGAAAATACTTGAAGTATTTTTTTAAATAACTCTGAATTACATTTTTAATGCATTTATAATGCAACAAACTTTTTTTGTTGCCATAGCAACTATTTACAAAGTCACATCGCCTTCCTCTTCAGAAACAGGCTCTGGCATACCCCTCTTTGAGCTCTGCCCTCTCTCTAGCAGTGCACCAATTGTATCTAGTGACTGCCTGGTCACATGATCTTCCCCACTGAACTTTGCATCTTTGGTCCTCTTCTGCTGCACTGACAGCCATTTAGTGAACCCCCGGGCCGAATCTTCGCTGATCGATCACAGGAGAATGGGTCGATCGGCAACTTAACTGATTACTTATCATTGTGTGGATTGTATTGATGCTCATATTATAGGGGGTAAAGAAAATGCAGCTTGGACTGCTGCTTTAATGTACATATACCAAAGGGGGATACAGTACACATGGTGTGTCCAAAAAAAGTGTAAATTGCATCATTTTGATTCTGCATCCCTTTGTGTGAATGTGTGAGGTGCTTTGCTCCAATGTTGCCCCACTTACTGCAGGAAGAATTTGGGGGCCCGGTTATAGGAGGAAATAGGGAACGAGATAGTCATTGCAGTGTTATGAGATGTATTTAGATTTACGCCTATGACTGTGTTGCAGGGTACATGCAACCACACGCGGGGTTTCTGGATAAGGCTTATTTATTAAGCCTTAAAAATACAGCACACAAAAACAAAACAGCTTCTTTTCAGCATACAAAAAACACAGACAGTTCCTCAAACATGCATTTTGAAGACAGACCTTATAGCAGTAATCTACTTCAGCGTTTTAGTCCTATCTCTTGACCAGACAGTTCTCTTGTGTGTGCAGCCTGGGTTTTTTTTTAACACACCTTGATTATGCAGCTGGGATCAAACCAATTGTCATGAGCTTCCCAGCTGAAAGTTAACCTCCTCACTGCTGCACTGCAGACCTACACATACGTCTGCCAGGCATAGAGCTGGTGATGTTCATTCACCCTGTCACATTCCTCCCCTGTTAGTGTGTGGCTGGGGCAACACACGGCTGAAGCCTGACCATCCACCCCTTCTCTAGAAAAGAAATCAGCATTGGCATTTTCTTTTCCAGGCCTATGCTGAATCCCAAACGAGAAGGGTTGGAGGGCCATATACCACCTGGTCAACCTAGCATTGGAGTCTTTCATAGTATTTAACTATTTTAATGGAGCATGGTCTGTTACCAATGTAAAATGGACTCCCGCCAGGTAGTGCCTCAAGGCCTCGATTGCCCACTTTACTGTGAGACACTCCTTCTCAACTACGGAGTAGTTTTTTACCCTTGGAAACAATTTCCTACTCAGAAAAAGGATTGGATGTGCCACTCCCTCAAACTGTTGCGAGAGTGCTGCCCCTAGCCCTATCTCTGAGGCATCGGTTTGTACAATAAAAGGCCTATTGAAGTCTGGGCTTCTAAGGACGGGACCCTCTGATAGACACCTTTTTACCTCCTCAAAGGCTCTCTGGCACTCCCTTGACCATACCACTTGTGAAGGGGCACACTTTTTTTGTGAGGTCTGTTAGTGGGGCTGCAACTTCCGAGTAGTTGGGTGATGAACCTCCGATAGGACCCTGCTAAACCCAACAGGGAGCGTACCTCTGTTTTTGTTCGGGGGGGGGGCGGGTCGGAACTTCTTTCAGGGCAGCTACCTTATCGGCTAGAGGCCTTACTTTTCCACCACCCACTGCATACCCCAGGTACTTGGTTTACGCCTTACCTGAGGCACATTTCTTAGGGTTGGCTGTGATCCCTGCCTCTCTTAGCGACTTGAGGACCGCTTTCAGCCTATTTAGATGGGCCCGCCAGTGTTTACTAAAAAGGGCAATGTCATCTAGGTAGGCCGCGGCATAAGCCATATGAGGTTTCAGTAATTTATCCATGAGCCTCTGAAATGTGGCTGGGGCTCCATGCAGTCCAAATGGCATTGTCACTAACTGATATAAACCCATGGGAGTGGCAAAGGCTGTTTTGCACTTGGACTTTTCCTCTAAAGGTATTTGCCAGTATCCTTTTTTTAAGTCCAGCGTGGATATATATTCTGCGTTACCAAGGGTGTCAATTAACTCGTCCACCCTTGGCATCGGATATGCGTCAAACTTGGATACCGCGTTGACCTTTCGGAGGTCCACACAAAATCTTACCTTCCCATGGGGTTTAGGCACCATAATTAGTGGACTACACCACTCACTGCATGATTCCTCAATCACGCCTAAATGTAACATTTCTTGTACCTCCTTCTCTACCAGGGCCTTACGGCTTTCAGGCAACCTGTAAGGACGAGAACGTACTTTTACCCCAGGTGCTGTCTCTATCACATGGGAAACTAAATTAGTTTGCCCTGGTAAATCAGAAAAAAACATCATTGAATTGTGTAATTATTTCTAACAAGTCCCCTTTTTGTTCAGAGGACAATTGTCTACCCATTGGGATTTTATTGTCACCCAAGATGTTCTCCCGTGGAGGCTGAGGACCCAGATCCGTTTCCTCCTCCACCGGGTGGATGAATAGAGACTGCTGCACCTTCCAGGGTTTCAGCAAGTTCACATGGTAAATTTGTTTACCCTTCTTGGACCCTGGTTGAGCGATCTCGTAATCCACATCACCCGTGCGGCGGAGTACTTTAAATGGGCCCTGCCATTTGGCTAGGAGTTTACTCTCGCAACTGGGTAATAATAACATCACCTGGTCTCCCGGGTGAAATACTCTCATGCGAGCATTCTGATTGTAATGTCTCTCCTGACTGTCCTGGGCTGATCTATGATTCTCCCTAGCAAAATGGCCAACCACATCTAGGCGCTTCCTAAGGTCTAGTACATATTGCAGGGTATTCTTAGAAGGGGACCGCTGTTCCTCCCAGGACTCCTTTAGGAGGTCTAGGATTCCCCGGGGTTGGCGGCCATACAATAATTCAAATGGAGAGAACCCCGTGGAGGCCTGGGGAACTTCCCGCACTGTGAACAGCAGAAAAGGGAGAAGTTCATCCCAGGCTCTCTTCTCTGAATCTACAAATTTTCTCAGCATACCTTTTAGAGTTCGGTTAAATCTTTCCACCAATCTGTCAGTCTGTGGATGGTAGACTGATGTCCGAACAGACTTCTCCTCTAGTAATTTTAAGACATCCTGCATCAGTTTAGCCATAAAATTTGTACCTGTGTCTGTCAACATAACCTGGGGAAGTCCAACCCGTGAGAACAGCTCCAACAACTTGTTGGCTACTTACTTCGCCATTGCTGTCCTCAGGGGGAACGCCTCAGGATATCTTGTTGCATAGTCGACTATTACGAGAATAAACCTGTGTCCTTTCGCAGAAGGCTCCAGGGGTCCTACCAAGTCTACACCAATCCTCTCAAAGGGAACAGACACCAAGAGTAGAGGAACCAAGGGGGCTGGTTTTAGTCCCTTCGGACTAGTTAGCTGGCACTCAGGACATGCCGCACATAACTTAGCAATGTCACTATGCATCCCTGGCCAATAGAAGCAAAACGAAATACGGTCCAAGGTTTTATCTCTACCCAGGTGACCACCCCAAGGGACAGTATGGGCTACGGTGAAGACAGTTTTAACAAACGCCTTGGGAACCAATATTTGTCTGGTGACCTCCCCTGTTTGAGTCTGCTTGTTCACCCTATACAGGATATCATTCGACAATTTAAAATGAGGGAACACCATTACCCCTTGTGCATTCAATATCTGGTCATCAATCTTTACCACTTTATCATATTGTTTGGCCAGGACTGGGTCTTCCCTCTGCCTCTGATGAAAATCAGGGAGACATAGCTCTGGTAAATCCCCAGGACCTATCTCTCCCTCTTTCTGGCCATCCCCAGTCATGACTTGTGACGTATGCCCATTAGTATGGCCACCTTGAGTCCCAGATTTCTGCAACCAGTCCTGTTTGTCACAGCGTCTTTGCCTCCGAGTCTTTGGAACCCGGTGTCTACTGGGGAACAGGTCTGCCGAAAAGGGGAACCGTTTACCAGGTTTCTCCTGAGTCAGAGAATGAGGCTCCTCCTGAGAGACTGGAGCCATTAGGTTTGAAATGAAAGTCAAAGGAAAGCACGTCAGGTGGTAACAGTTCCCGGAAGACCAGCGTTTTTCCAGAGCCTGAATCTATAAGGGCCTGGACGGTTTTTACCACCAATCTGGACTGGAAGTAGCCAGGGCTTGCCACTTTCTCTGGGGAAGGCCGAGGCGACTGTCCTGCTGAAGGAGCAATCCATCTGTGGACAGTCAACATGACGGTGGCCTTGTTCTCCGCAGGCCGAACATGGAGAGGGTTCCCATGCCGGAGAGTGCCATGGATACCACTCAGCGGGACTGGATACTGGAGGCCAGGCCTCCGATGGGTCCTGTGTGCGACATCCTCTGAAGTTCCTCTCATTTGGCGATGAGTAGACATCAGGAAGTAGATGTGGGTCTCGGCTGGGACCAGCATTTGAACCCCTTCCTTGGTGGAAATACTGCTCCTTCCGTGGGACTTGGCGGTTGCGTATGGATGGGCCGTAGGTTCCTCGTTGGTCCGACCTCCCTCTTTGGGTGTCCGCAAGTGCCGGTGGAGTCGGATCCGTCGGGTCCAGGACACTCGGCTGCTCCTCAGCCCCAAGGAAGTTCTCAACGAGTCGGACCGCCAAAGCTAGGGTTTCAGCAGCATGGCGTTTTACCCAAGAGCGTGCGGAAGGGGGTATTACCTGTAGGAATTGATCCAAAACAACTTGCTCAAGAATTGCCTCTTTAGTGCGCTCCTCGGGTTGTATCCAGCGAGTACACAAGTCCAATAACCGCTGAGCGAGGACCTAGGGTCCCATCTTAGCGGTGTACTTCAGGCTCCGGAACTGCTGCCGGTAGGTCTCTGGGGTCAGACCTAAGCGATCCAGTATGGCGGCTTTTACTTGTTTGTAATACATTGCCTGGTCTGCTGGGAGGCCCTGATATGAGGCCTGGGCTTCTCCTATGAGGAGTGGGGCCACAGCGGTTGCTCAGCGATCTGCAGACCAGCACTGGGCTTCGGCAACTCTTTCAAACGTCAGTAGAAAAGCCTCTGGATCCTCGTTTGGAGCCATTTTCCTCAGGAGGACCAGGGGTTTGTTCGCGAGTTCTGGACTGGCAGACTCCTGGGATTGAGTCAGCAACCTGGCCATCCGTTCATCCTGTGCTTCCTGCTGCTGGATTAGGAGCTGGGTTTGCTGCTGCAATAGTCTTTCATCTCTCTCTGCCTGTAGTCGGGCCTGCTCGCACATACACACTTTTAAAAGTTCTTCTTTATTTTTTTTGTGTGTGTGTGTGTGGCCCTTCAACTGCAGGGGCCTCTCAAAATCCCGGCACTTCTGACACCATATGTTGCAGGGTACATGCAACCATACGCAGGGTTTCTGGATAAGGCTTATTTATTGAGCCTTAAAAATACAGCACACAAAAACAAAACAGCTTATTTTTAGCATACAAAACAAAAGCTTCTTTTCAGCATACAAAAAACACAGACAGTTCCTCAAACATGCATTTTGAAGACAGACCTTATAGCAGTAATCTACTACAGCGTTTCAGTCCTATCTTTTGACTAGCCAGCTCTCTTGTGTGTGCAACCTGGGTTTTTTTTAACACACCTTGATTATGCAGCTGGGATCAAACCAATTGTCAGGAGCTTCCCAGCTGAAAGTTAACCTCCTCACTGCTGCACTGCAGACCTACACATACGTCTGCCTGGCGTAGAGCTGGTGACGTTCATTCACCCTGTCACAGACTGGTACAGTTTTCTTTTGCCTTTACGACAAATAAGCTGGCGAGATCGGAGGTGGATGTTAGCCTCTGCTCCAAAGAGCTTGGCGCCAAATGTAAGAAGCAACATTAACAAGCGTTCAGAAAAATGTTTGCATCGTCGTGATGAATATCCTATAACATGTCCCGTACAATAAACGCTATTTCACTCAGATATCCCAAAACACAGAATTTCTCAAAGTAAATAAAACTCCAAGTGCAAGCTCTGGGGTTTCTACATGTAAGGGTGTGCTTAAACCCCTTGCGTGTGCATGGCAGGTTCCGCGACGGCATAGTATACAGGGTGCCGCCATGTTGTTGCGCAATATCGCTAGGACACTGATAAGGTTGTAAGGTCGCGCCTGCGTAAGGGGAGCGCGCGAATGCGGGGCCAATAAGGAAAGGCTCTGATATTGGATGGCAACTCCCGCGAGCTCTGGGGCAAATCACCTGATGCTAGGAGCCAATGAGAGGGGGGGATTGCGGTGACAGGAACAGGAAGCGTGGGGGCAGCGACCACGCTAGTTAGAGGAGCTCGGGATCGAGCGAGAGAAGGAGGGAGTGAGAGTGCAGGGGGTCTGTGACCCGCCTGCATAGGCCAACTATTATCCCACAGGCCCATAGGAGATTCCCCGAGTCACCGTAGGCTGCGGTACTGTAGGGACGCCCGATAGTGGAGAGTATTGTCACCTTAGATAGGGACAGCGCACGGAGTTGTGGACAGTCACAGTCATCTGGGATCAGACGGCTGGACACCTCGACGTCCGAAGGATCCAAGCGGGAGCAGGGACCCTTTGCGAAGAGGTGCCGGTCACCGCCGTGACCGGGAGGTACTATTGTGATTCATGTGCACCAACACCGGTCATCAGGCGCTGATCCCACCTTAGGAATAACTCTAGTAGGACATTAGCAAGTGGCTAGCGGACTGCGTATATTAGCTAACCTATTGCAAGGACAACCCTCTATAGAGCGTGGCAGAGCCACAGTTGTACTGGACATTTTCATTAGGAATGCGGCCGAGCCGCGTAGAACAAGGACTCCAACGTATAGAGCAGCGGTGCACAATCTGTGGGGCGCGACCCCCAGGGGGGGCGCGAGACTGCCGACGGGGGGCGCGGGGTTTACAGAGGCCCCGCACGCTTCCCGAAGGCACTTAAATTAAGTGCCGGGGGAGCTGCAGGGCCTCTGTAAACCATACTTACCCGTGGCTCCGGCGGCTTCCTCCCGGCGTCGCCATGGCAACGCGGCGTCAAAATGATGCTGCGAGGTCATGTGACGTCACGTTGCTATGGCAACTTGATGTCATTACGCCGGTGCGAGGGTAAGTTGGGGTTTGAGGGGGAGCGGGAGTGAGGGGACAGCCAACAGGGGGGCGCAGGGAAAAAAGTTTGCGCCCCCCTGGTATAGAGCATAAGTATAGTGTTATAAGATAAGTGTATGTATATTGGGTTATTGCCACGGTTCATATAGAGTATAAGTTCATGATTGCGCACAGTAAACTTGGTTGCACGCATTGTTGGTGTATTTCTTGCCCAGGACGATCTTACGTAACGGGGATCCTGGGTAAGTGGAGGCGCTGCGCTAGAACCCTTACCCCAGGCTCCCAGCTAGCGGAGGCTCATATCTCCTGGAGCCGCAGGTTAAGTACAGCACTAGTAGTCCCTTAGGAAGGTGTTCAGAAAAAGGGCTACATACATTTCACAGATTTTGGTGCTCTATTACATCAGCTGCAATACTTTGATAAATAGATAACTTTTAAAGGTAAACAGATTGCGGAATAATGTTTAAGCAACATTTAATTTCCTGCGTGTGTCTCAAAAACGAATATAAATATAAGATAGTGATTGCACCTTTACATTCTTCCCTAGTAATTTAAAATGCACATGTAATATACCTGATATATGTCTTATTAGACTGGATGGTTATTAAGGCTAGTTTAGAGTCGACTGGTTTGTATTATTCTACCACATGCTTTTTTTTTTTGGCTTCCAAAATACCCTGTTATGTAACAGCTCAACAATGGCAAAGTTACACAGCCGCAGTAATCCCTGAAGTATTTCTGAGGTCTTACACAGATCATCCAATTTAGTGACCTAATGCTTCTTCCTGAACATGTACAGCTGATTACGATGTTATGCTTCACGTTATGTGGATCATTCCAGGCTAAAGAAGAAAGGTCAAAAAAAAGCCCACATTATGAGAAGGTCCAGGAATAACTGGATAAAAGCAGCCAGGAATGACATCAGCTTCGCAGGAACTCATGCTCGTGTGTACAAGGTTTCGCCAGTGAGGTCCCTGTCTTGAGAGCAATGTCTTGGATGGTTGGTTGGATATCAATGAAGTGAGTTCTCACTGGTGTTGCTCCACACGAGAGAACAAGGCAAAAAGCTATATTAAGGAACACAAAAAAAACGTATGGAGGGAGAGAATTTCAGCCTGCAGTCTCCGTGATCGGTTGAAAACACTCCCGTTTCATGCCATTTACATTTTATACTTGGAGTCGGCTGCGGATTAGTTATTTTTGCCTCGGTTTTGTAGCACTGAGACTTTGTTAAATAGCCACCAATGTGGGGAGGTATAAGATGATGTTGGAGAGGACATACCCAGTACACATATTATAATCACGGTCTGAAGTGGGATGGAAAAGAAATACTGGTATAAGTCATGTATTCCGTTGAACTCAATGATTTTTGAATAAGGTTGGTAATATGTATGTCTGCTAAAAGCTGATCCCTTATTTTAAAAGAGCATTCAAGTTAAAGTTGGGAGGTATTCGTAGTGATACTTTCTGCCCCTTGTACCATCACAGATGTATCAACTCTGTGCCAAGGAAAATCATTTCCCCTTCTATTGAGTCAAAAGTTACGGACAGGTCTGAGTTGGCTTAAACTCCTCTACTTTTCCCCCCAACTCTTTAGAACCACTACTTTTTTTTATATATTAATTTCCAATTTCTTTAGGCATAATAAGCTAGATATTTATTTAAAACGGCCCTTCCCCTTTCTGCTTTTATACCATAACTATTGTACAAACTTTTTTTTTTTTTTTAAGTCATTTGCGCAGAGCCGGCACAGAACCACGACCTTTATATGTCACTACAACCACTGCTGTCACATGTACAATTCTTGCCTAATAAGTCTTTGTGTATCAAGTGCAGGGGGCAAGCTAATAAAATAAAGCTATGGTATTAGCTGTGCATTAATATACATGTTCCTGCAGTGGTTGAAGAAGCTTAGAAAAAAAAAGTAGTGATGCTACTAAAGTCAAGAAATTCTAAAGCGATTGGGGGAAAGCTCTTGGCACTTTATTTTAGGAAGGTTTAATTGACAGTGTGAAGTCTGCGATTGTGTGGGCAGAAGTAACTCCACCCGACCCTGTCTATAACAGGCCGCAGACAGCTTTCCCTGGGGCCCAGGACTAGAGTTTCAACTGGGCTCCCACCCTCTGTGTTGGTGGACTTGCGAGACCACCCCCCATCTCTCCCCTCCCTCCTCTCTCTCCAGCGTCCCCCTCTCCATCGCCCCCACCTCTATCTCTCGCCTTCACATCCCCACCTCTCTGCCATGCCCCCACCTCTCTCCCTCACCCACACCCACTCCTCATACACATAACCCCTCGTTCCTCATAGAAATAATAAACCTTCCTCCCCACACACATAATAACCCACTCCCCCCACACAGACATAACCCCCCTCCCCCACACAAAATAACCCCACCTCCCCCCCCCCAATACACACACATAATAAACACACACACACACATCTTACCTGGAGGCCTCTGATGCCGTGTCGATCAGTTGGGCCCAACTTTTGGCAGGGGCGAGGCCTACACGGGAGGATGGCTGCAACAGGGGAGAGCGGCTCACTGTAGGGGGGTAGAGCTGGGCCCGGCAGCCGGGCGTGGATGTTGGCATCAACCTCTGGCCATGACCAACTGCCAGCAGCGGTCTGGCCCCACCGTAGTCCGGGCCCGGGCAAATTGTCCAAGCTATCCCCCCCTGTCGGCGGCCCTGCCTATAAAGTCCCCTCTACTTCAGTCCCTTGCCCATCTAGGACAGATCAAGCCACCTCCTTGCCCTCCTACTTTTCCGGCACCCTTCCACAGGCTGGATCTTCAAATGGCCCTATTCAAATCACAGGGATAGGGATGGCCACCGTTATCTCTCAATGGGGTTTATTTACCAAGTGCCTGGTTTCCCCCCCCACCCCCCACCCTCAAGTTAATGGGCGATATCGCTGGAACAGGTGAGATAACCTGTACCCACACTTGGTAAATGGTCGAAATGAGATTATGTAAAGTGTGCAAGTCTTAATTTAATCTATTTCTTCTAAAAAACACAGAAGCAGCTTCAAGAATCTACTTCTAGAAAAGGGGCGTGGAACTGTACCTTTGTAAATAAACAGTAGTGATCCTCTTTAGCACCAGCATCTCCTGTTCTTGCTCTTGCCATGCCCCTCTGGCTACGGTCTCTTCAGATATCCCCATACTTAATATTGAATGTGAAGGCCCAGTGCAGGAGCGGCCTACTCCAGTCCTCAAGGGCCACCTAAGGGTCAGATTTTAAGGCTCTCCCTGCTTCAGCACAGGTGGCTCAATCAGTGGCTCAGTCAATGACTTGGCCACTGATTGAGCTACCTGTGCTGAAGCAGGGATATCCTTAAAACCTGACCTGTTGTTGGCCCTTGAGGACTGGAGTTGCCTACCCCTGTCTTAGGCTACGTCCATAGCAGGGGAAGCCGCGCTGAGCCCCTGCATCCGCAATGAGGATGTCTTTAGAGGGGCTCACGCGAGCGTCCGCAGGCGTGCTGAGGCGTTGGAATTTTCAGCCGACAGCAGAGCCGGTTTGTCAGCGCGCTGTCGGCTGAAAACCTCCAATCACAGCAAAGCAGCGTCAATGTCACGGCGCCATGACGTCGGTGCGTCACGGGCTATTGGCCCAGCGATGTCACTCTCCCTTGCCTCCCCCCCGATCTCGCATGCTGGCTCGCCTGCCAGTCAATGGGATCGCTCCAGACCGGGCAGGCGAGCCTCAGTGTCAGCGCGGAGGAGCGCGGGCTGAGGCTCTATGGACGCAGCCTTAGTGGTTTGGGCCCCACTCAGTAATGACACCTGCGTGTGCGCAATGCGAGCCACATTCATGATGCGAAACAACAGGAATCATGGCAAGAGACAAGCTGATTTTCTTCCTTGCACCCAGAACCCTATATTTATATCCAGGCCACAAAGAACAGCTCACAGAGCTAAAAATGAAGACACATAAACCAATTTAAACGGAGTTGACTAAGCTACAGTGTCATCTTATTCCCTTGGTTCCGCGTTACTTATGTACATACTGAATAAATCTCCTGTTACTTTGAGACATCTGGTTAACATTAAGGAAGCCTTCTCTCTCCACAGTATCTGTGAGTGTAAAAATGATGTGGCAAAAGCATGGAATTGCATGAATGATGTGACACTATTTTCTTGCCTTTTCAAAGCACTGACATTTATTTGTAAGGATACTGAAGGCTCCGGGTCATTGGGGCAGAACAGGCTGCTCTTTTATCTCTCAAGCATTATGCATTTGTCACCCATAACAGAGGATTCAAATCATCATTGTGTCTTGTAGCCATGTAGTTGCATTGACTATGCATGCTCTGTGTGGATGCAAGCACAGCTTTAGCTACAGAGCAGTGTTTGCTTGGGTTTTAACCCCCGCCCAGAATATTAACATACTACAGCATTTAATGATGCTGAGTATATTCAGACACCCTAAGCTGCCAATGTCTTAAAGGAGCAGTCCAAGCTGCAGTGTTTTATTTCCACCCCCGCCCCCCCCCCCCCCCCCACACCCCCTATAATATGTGTATCAGTACAATCCACACAATGATAAGTAATTAGCTAAGTTGCTGATCGATCCGTTCTCCTGTGATCGATCGGCGAAGATTCGGCTCGGGCGTTCACTAAATGGCAGCAGAAGAGGACCAAAGATGCAAAGTTCTGTGGGGAAGGTCATGTGACCAGGCAGTCACTAGATACAATTGGTGCACTACTAGAGAGGGCAGGGCTCAGAAAGGGGTGTGCCAGAGCCTGTCTCAAAAGAGGAAGGGGATGGGACTTTATAAATGGTTGCTATAGAAACAAAAAAATACTTGTTACAACATACTACATAAAAAAAATTATTTAGAGTTGTTTTGGAAAAATAAATGCTACATTTTCTATACCCGAAAACACAAAGCAAGGGGATTTATCAAAGTCTCCTGTTTAGACCAATAGGAGTTTGTTTCTTTGATAAATCTTCTGCAGTATTTTTGCACCAAAGAGACATTAATAATGATACCCCTTATGAATTAATTTTTATGGTCTGGTAAATTGACGGTATATGGGCTATACTCCTCTCTAGCTCACCACTGTGAAAAGGCGTTTGCCACTGCTGGTTTCTGTACAGCAGTATTTTCCAACCGGGGTTCCGAGGAGTTCTTGGGTTCCCCGGGGCACCCATAAGGGGTTTCCTGCAATTTTCAGGTAATTTGAAAATGGTACCAAATACAGAAGTATTTACAATGTATCTGATCTCAGACACGCTATTAGAGAGGGTTGGGGTTCCTTACAATGCATCTGATCTCAGACGCACTATTAGAGAGGGTTGGGGTCCCTTACAATGCATCTGATCTCAGACGCGCTATTAGAGAGGGTTGGGGTTCCATAATATAGTTATAGGGTTCCTTAACCAAAATAATGTTGAAAATCGCTGCTGTGCTGGATTGTTAAAGATCCTGGAGGCTTTTAGGAGTATTTATGGAGAAAAGGAGATGGGCACTTCGGATTTTCTGCTAAATATTGTCGTATTGTGCCATAGCGGATGTTTCAGTAGCGAGAGGAGTGATCACCGCAGCTCAACAGTTGCAGTTATTTGAGGGCCCGTCTTTTTGGGTATCAGTTTTCCGAACAGAAAAGCCTTTCTCCTGTTGAAAAAGTATAGTTACACAGGTATGCTGTGTGATTTTTCTTTGCATGATGTCAGCTTGACTGAGGATCACAACAACAAAATGTTTTCGTATTTTTAAAAGTATTTTACTCATTCGTTAAGCCATTTTTATTTTGGGGCGCAATCAACTTGAATTAAGGCCTGCCCAACCCATGAAATCCCTTCCCCAAGCGTTCACTTTGTTCATAACAGTGATCCCTGGGATCTCAATGCCTTGAGACGAAAATTGGCCTATTAAATCTGTCACAAAGTGAAAAATGAAGAGTAACAGTCAAACAGAACAAGGTGTGGTTTCTTTACCTGGAGGAACGTTCATGCAAAGTGCTTAGCGAGAGACGGCCTGACCATGAGAACCCGTGTTCTTCACTAAGCTTACCCAACACATGCAATAAGGAAGAGACAATCCCTGCTTCAAAGCTTACAATCAAATTGTTAATACTTCATCATATTAACAGGTGTTGCTGAGGTGTGATAAAACACACAACACCATTATTCCAACACACAATGCCCCGGATTTATTCATTATTTGCACATCAGCAATTAGGGTTCTAGACAGTAATTGCATTTCTTGGCCAAAAATAGAAGGTTGCACCACCCCTCGGGTCAGGGTTGTTGTTGCTCAGATGCTGCTGACGTGTTTTGTGGGTGTCTCAGTTTTAGGTTTCGGAGTCGGCGTCCGGTCCCCAAACTCATCCCAGCTCTGCTTTGTTGTTACGCAATCACAGTTCTCGTGGTATCCATTGGCAGATTAGTGCAGTGTGAGCGCTGATGGGATTATGCATGTCAACCACTGAAACTAGGTAAGAATGACAATGCGCGAGGCAATCAAAGCAATAATGCGATGCAAGCGCCTAGTCAACAGTGAGGTCAATGAAACACAAGCCGGCTAAAGGTCTTGGGAACTGACATTAAGGATGAGTCTAGATCAAGAACGAAAACAACAATGCCGTCTCTCTTCACTGCTATGGGAACTATTTACAAAACCCTCTCTGGTGTAAAAAAAACCGAGAGCAATGCACCACCAGCTTTATCTAAGAAAAAATCCTAGTGGAATCAAAGAGGCCTATAGGAGAAGGAGTGGCTCAGTGAGTAACGACCCTGACTGGCACTGAGAGTGTGAAGCAGGGGAGTCTGGTTCAATTCTTGGTGTCGTGACCTTGGGCAAGTCACTTTGTCTCCCTGTGCCTCAGGCACCAAAAACATAGATTGTAAGCACCACGGGGCAGGGACCTGTGTCTGCAAAATGTCTCTGTAAAGCGCTACGTAAAACTAGCAGCGCTATACAAGAACATGCTATTATTATTATTATTTATTATATATCACGTGCCCTGGCTGCAAATCTGGGGCAACATCAGCACCAGGGTTATCAAAGAAAAGGAGTCCCATAGACAGCAATGTGTTGTTTGTTTGTTAATCTGGGGCCATGTCTTTAATTGATTAACCTTACATCTGCAGCAGGGAGACCTTATTATGGTCTTTCAAAGACGCTGAGGTCTAGGTATCAATGAGGCTTTGGTCCCGCTGCGTGCGGCGGCGCGCGCGGCCGCGGGCCACCAACTCCTTTCCTCCAGTCTGGAGGCTCCCGCTGGCTCCTTCAGACGGGGCTGACTGCGCGCTGGGACGCGTCAGACAGCCGATGCTGCAAGCTTCAGGTGATCAGAAGCGCTGACGCGTCACGTGGTGCAGCAGTCAGCCAATGAGGGAAGGGAGGCGGCTATGGGGAGGGAGGCGGCAACCCTGTCTGTGCAGCCGTGCATAGCGCCCCCCCCTCCTCTGGTGCCCGTTTCGCAGGCTGCCCCTGCTCCGGGAGGGGGGGAGAGGAGGGGGGCTCTGGGAGGGGGGGAGAGGGACCGACAGGTTGGGGGGGGGGGACAGCATGAGAGCCCTCCGCTCAAACCACGCCCCCCCGCTCAAACCACGCCCCCCGTGCTAAAACCACGCCCCCCCCCGTCCCCAGCTCCCGCTCCCTACAGACCGCAGGGAGCGGTCAATTGCAGGGGCTGAGGGGCGGCTGTGAGGCTGAGGGGCGGCTGTGGGGCTGAGGGGCAGCTGTGGGGCTGAGGGGCGGCTGTGGGGCTGAGGGGCGGCTGTGGAGCAGAGGGGCGGCTGTGGAGCAGAGGGGCTGCTGTGGGGCTGAGGGGCTGCTGTGGGGCTGAGGGGCGGCTGTGGGGCTGAGGGGTGGCTGTGGAGCAGAGGGGCTGCTGTGGGGCTGAGGGACGGCTGTGGGGCTGCTGTGGAGCAGAGGGGCGGCTGTGGGGCTGTGGGGCGGCTGTGGGGCTGAGGGGCGGCTGTGGGGCTGAGGGGCGGCTGTGGAGCAGAGGGGCGGCTGTGGAGCAGAGGGGCGGCTGTGGGGCTGAGGGGCGGCTGTGGGGCTGAGGGGCAGCTGTGGGGCTGAGGGGCGGCTGTGGAGCAGAGGGGCTGCTGTGGGGCTGAGGGGCGGCTGTGGGGCTGAGGGGCGGCTGTGGGGCTGAGGGGCGGCTGTGGAGCAGAGGGGCTGCTGTGGGGCTGAGGGGCTGCTGTGGGGCTGAGGGGCGGCTGTGGGGCTGAGGGGCGGCTGTGGGGCTGAGGGGCGGCTGTGGAGCAGAGGGGCGGCTGTGGAGCAGAGGGGCTGCTGTGGAGCAGAGGGGCTGCTGTGGGTCTGAGGGGCGGCTGTGGGGCTGAGGGGTGGCTGTGGAGCAGAGGGGCTGCTGTGGGGCTGAGGGGCGGCTGTGGGGCTGAGGGGCGGCTGTGGAGCAGAGGGGCGGCTGTGGAGCAGAGGGGCTGCTGTGGGGCTGAGGGACGGCTGTGGGGCTGCTGTGGAGCAGAGGGGCGGCTGTGGGGCAGGGGCTGCTGTGGGGCTGAGGGGCGGCTGTGGGGCTGAGGGGCGGCTGTGGGGCTGTGGGGCGGCTGTGGGGCGGCTGTGGGGCTGAGGGACGGCTGTGGGGCTGAGGGACGGCTGTGGGGCTGAGGGACGGCTGTGGGGCTGAGGGGCGGCTGTGGGGCGGCTGTGGGGCGGCTGTGGGGCTGAGGGGCTGCTGTGGGGCTGAGGGGCGGCTGTGGGGCTGAGGGGCGGCTGTGGGGTGGGATGGTCCCGCCCCCTCACGTCATGGCCGTGCCCCCCACCCGTTTTGGCCACGCCCCCCCGCGCCAGCAAAAATTCACTGCAGACCGCAGATCGCGGTGCAGTGAATTGCACGCGCCGCCGGCAAGCAAGGCGACAAACTGCACCAGAAGTATCAAAGAAAAAAGTCCTGTTCATTTACTGTCCCTTGTATTTGGTTTTCTTCATTTCTAAGAACACTTGCCGTTTTCCTGCTGTGTTTACATACAGTATATATTCTACTCTAAGGGGGTAATTCTATATCTGCCCAGGTGGCCTTGTCCAGACGGAAACTCCCATAAAAGTCTATTGGGGTTTTTGGCCGACGCCGGCCCACGCAGCCGAGTCTCCAGGTATAGACTAAAGCCCGCGAGGTAATTCTCAGCATTGGACTTTGCTCCTATGATCACTTTGCTTTTGAAGGGTAAGGCTCACATATGACTGCATTTAGACGCCGTAGAGTCATGTAGGTGTGACGTGATTGTTATGTAATATCTGCAAGGCAGGAATTCTCACTCCACAAATGTTTGTCTTTACGGTTGGAGCTGTTAACCCTCAGCTGCAGCAGTCCAAGGACTGAATGGATCTATAGGAGTCAAGTATCAAAGTTTCCTGGCTGCAAACCTGGAACAGGGGGCCCTCATTACCTTGTGTATCTCTCTGAGCTTGTTTGTCCTTATTTGGTATGTCGTTCTGTTCTAGTAATATGCAGTACGTAACTCTGTATCCCCCATTGTACAGCACTTGGCAAATAAACAATAATAATAAATAATGCAGGATATTCAAAGCAAAAATTGCCAATGTATTCTGTGGGGGGGGGGGGGGGGGGTAATAGTGTAAAAAGAATGCCACCCCCTTCCCCTTTATCTAAGGAAAAATCCTATTATGGTGATTCAATTCGGTTGATACATTGTTGTATGGGTCAATAAATTCCTTACTCTAATTTGGCGCACAAATAATAAAAAAATGTGCCCAGGAAAATCAGCGCACCGCAAATAAAAAGAGAAAGAAAAAAAAAAGGGGGGGGGGTTTATGTCTGTTAACTCTTGGTGTCCCAGATTATTAAATGCGTGATGAGCAATCGCCTGTGACTTATTTTTCCAATCAGTCAAAGACTGAGCCACCTTTGCTGAAGCAGGCTCTTCGATTGAGTAGGCTGTGCTCAGGGATATCCTTAAAACCTGCCCTGTTGCTGGCCCTTGAGGACTGGAGTTGCCCATCCCTGCATTAGAGCCACAAAATAGTCACGTTTGATGCAAATGCTGAGAACTGGATAGTAAACGCCTAATTCTGTAACCGCCGGATGTGGAAGTCCTGCACATGCGGTGTAAAGAAAAGGTGTTCAAATGGCAAGCTGTTAGCTCCCTTCACATCATGGAACATTCACCCCCTCAACATTCCAGACCTCATAGGCCTTCAAAGCATTTCTGTGGTTAGTGTGCTGTAATGGATTAGAAGGAATTGCAACATAAGGAATTAGAACGTAAGGATTTAGAGCGTAAGGCATTCGGTGCAGGGGGGGGGGGGGGGGAGGACACTGTAAAGTATTGCTGTGCTTGTGGCATTGGTGAAATGAAGAAATGATTCACCAAGGGTGGAGCGCCCGTTAGAACTTCAGTTTTTTTTTAAATTGTTTATCTTGGCTTTTGCAAGATTATATCACAACCACATTAACTTGCTTCAAATCAGATGATGTGAGTCACCAATAAATGCATTAAAATGGCAATAATAAGATGCCGTTTATATATGGATTCAGGGGGCAATAACCCTTCCTCAGTATCCAGAGTCTGTCTATTGCGCAACTGCCTGGTGCAAAAAAACAAACCACATCTGTTCTTTCATAAATGACCCCCTCCTCTCCCCCCCCCCCCCAGCACTGACTTAATAAAGTTGCCTCAACAATAAGATGCTCCAGTGTAAACCAGATGACAATACGGTAAATACGTACATATATATTAGTGAAGATCATGAAAAGTGATCAGAAATATTGCACGATAAATCCGCACATATAGTCACCTAATGGGCGGTGAGATTGGAATCGCGATTTGCATATGACAGAGTTTATTTTATTTTTACTAAAGTTGATTGAAACCGGGTGTCTCCGGAGCTGACCCGCATTCATTTCCGTTCCGGAGACCCCTGGCTTCAATCCTAGGCAATAACAATAAAATAACTTGGGGAGAGAAGCCAGGGGTCCAATCAGGTCCCATATGCTTACCTCCCTTTAAGGTGACATCACATCACCCAAAAAAGGGAAGGCAGCACATGGTACATCCACCAATCGGTTTGGTGCATGTACCATGTAATTCCATCAAGTTTGGCAGAGAAGACATTCTCTGCCAAACCTGATGCCTGGACACATGTACATCCACCAATCTGATTGGTGGATGTACCATCTGTCAATCAAATGTGACATCACAGGCCTTATATAAGGCCTGTCACGTCTCATTTGACAGGAAGAGGACATCTCCTGGACCTGTTCAAGAGAAGAAAGAAGAAAAGAAGATCTACTCACCGGTGTCTCCTCTTCAAGCAACTGAGGTTCGTGGACTTCTGTTCATCATGCTGTACTTTCAAGATGAGGATCATTGCTTCGTGGGTCAAGAGTTGTTGTTGCTGCAGTTGGATGAGGAGGATGAATCTTCATTTCGGCAAAGGTTAGAAACACATTGATTGTATTTTATTTGTGTATTTTATTTATGTTGCCCATTAATTTCCAATTTTCTTATCTGTGTTTCCATTGAGGGCATAGGTAACCACAGTGGCAATCAATGCATAAAATGGCTACTGTATTTTATATTATTGTACTTTATTGTATATTTCAATGGGCAAAAGCGCTATTTGCCATATTTGGCTAATAGCACTTTTGCACATTCCTCGGTGGTGTTGTTGGTGTTAGGGGGGGAGGGTGAAGCTTGTAGTTGCCCCGGGGTGGGTGGTTAGGCCTCGTGGGAGGGGTTAATTCCTCCTGCAACACTCCCGGGAAGCCTAACCACCTACCCTGGGGCAACTACAAGCTTCACACACCCCCTCTGCCACCAACAAACGGGGTAAAGATATTTAACCCCTTCATTACCTTAGCGGTTAGGTACTAAAATAATGAAGGTGTGTTTTAATTTTAATAACATAGGCTTGAAACCGAGGGTCTCTAGAGCTGAACCACATCATTCATTTCAGGTCCGGGACCCCCTGCTTACCGAGGTACAAGCCTCAATAGAGGGTGTCTGTATCTTCCACGTCACATGACCGGGACATTTAAACTTGCAGGAGATACCAGCACCCCCTACGGAGGCCTGTACCATAGGCCCCAGCTAAGCCCTGAGCCAGTTGAGTGAAGTGTTGTGGGGAAGGCCGCAGATAGGGACGCTTCCCCATTAGTGTACAGCAGTACTATTGCATCGGTGACCGGACGGCCACGCGGTGCTCTGTGGTCTGGGTCCAGGTTGCTGGCCACATAGACATTCCGGTGAGACACTCCAGCTGGAGCTCGCCCAACTCGGAGGATCAGGACCCTTAGGGCGTGAGGCGATTGTTGTTGGAGGCCCCGCAACATGGGACCTGACTGATCCTTTGATCCGACGGCCACACCTGGGTACAGGAGTGCCCAATCAGGTATCCCAAGTGCACGAACGGCTCATAACATTTTGGGGTAGCTCTACCTCACACATTGGGTGGGATTGTTCTGCGGACACCGGGTGTTTAGGGGCCCAGGGTTGGAATATTGGGTATACACTGTATAACTATGTTATTGTGTGTGTACAGTAAAGATCCATTACGGTATATACATTGTGTGTGTGTATTCTTACTAAGTGGTTATTGAGTCCTATGTGAGACCATCCCGCCCTGCTGGGATCCCTCATAGGTGGAGGCGCTGCACCGAACAGAGAGCGTGCTCACCCCAGGTTCCCAGTGCGGAGGCTTAGGCCTCCTGTAAGCAACAGGTACAGCACCCGCGTAGTTCCTGTAGGCATAGGGAAAGGGGGCTACAAATACATACTAGAGACCAGTTATCTACTGCGGTGTCTCAGCTACAAAACTGGGGCAAAACCAGATTTAGCAACAGGAAAACTGCTTTCAGTAGGTAAATCTGATGCTTTTTTTTTTAAACTGGTTTTGGGGCCAGAAAATAGATCCCTAAGGGGTCATGTATAAAGGTTTCCCAGATGCAGAATTGAGAATTGGTTTCAATAGAAATGTTTCCTTCTAATAACTCTCCCCCTCCTCCCTCCCCCCCCCCCCGGGTGACTTTGATAACTGGGAGACTTTGATAAATAGGCGCTTTCGATTTTGAAGGGAATTGTTGCTTTGTATAATTTGTCCTGTTAATTGTCATTGGACATGAGCTAGTTTGCTATTGTATGCCAAACGCTTTCAGAGTTAAACATAAAAACAGACACGTGTGTGTTTTGGCATTATTGTAAGAATGTTCAGATCGTGACTTAACCCACTAGCTGCCAAACAAAAAAAGTGATAATTTGTCAAGTGATTAATGTACAACTCAACAGAGTATGTATTTTCTATTACTAGAGGTAGAGAACATCGTATGTGTCAGCGTTTGAGACCGGCTCTTATTCTGCGATGCTATTCCTGGAACCTACATGCCATCTGGAATAAATCAGGATTGAAATAGTCCCCTTGACTCAGAGGTGAGGTAATTGTGTGGCCAGAATAATGTCGGGGGAATCATCGTGCACTGCTCTCACCCTCTCTGGGTTTCAGCTGAATGCAAATGGGTTTAGGGTTTTGTGCATTGGAAACATGAGCAGGGCATCATCAATGGACAGACAGTAACTATGGGTAATGGGTCGCACCCGGCATGGTCTTCTGGATAAAGTTGCTTCCAATTTACTCACTCTATAAAACGCCGCACATCACGGTTGTTATTATGTTATTATATTATTATACAAAAAAAGGGGGCAATATTAGGGAGAGAAAAAAAAACCCACACGATTTCTCAAATAAATAAAAAAAAGTATTAATTTCACAGCTGGGGGAATTATATAATCCCCAACACCCCCCTCCTGTTATCTTTGGCAGTCATTTTATGATGTAGCGCAGGCCTGCACAACTCCAGTCCTCGAGGGCCGCAAACAGGCCAGGTTTTTAGGATATCCCTACTTCAGCACAGCTGGCTCAATTAGTGGCTCAGTATGACTGAGCCACTAATTGAGCCAGCTGTGCTGATTTAGGGATATCCTGAAAACCTGGCCTGTTTGTGGCCCTCGAGGACTGGAGTTGTGCAGGCCTGATGTAGAGGCTTGTCTGTAGCAGTAGTTTTTAGTGCATGTTGCTCCTATTCAATACTCTGAGAAGGTTTATTCCCCACACTGGAGAGGAGATCGGCTTAGATAAATGGAACTAAACTCTTACCCAGCGAGGGGAAGAGGCTTCACAGAATATTGAAAAGGGGCTGTTGAGCATGTTTACACTTATTGCAAAGCCGGCAAGCATACTGTCCTGGGACAGGATTGTGTATTTCTCTGTATTTTTCCTGCTCTCAGGCTGCCTGCCCTCCCCATCTAAAATTACATGTTTTTCCCTGCTCTGAAGCAGCCAGAGCTGTGTATATTGCAACATAGTTGTTACACGTAATCCCCTTTTACACATGCCTCTAGTCAGTTGCCCTGGCAACCTACCAATACTCACAGTTGAGATTGGTTTAGTCCTCTCCCCCTGCTTTATCTGCACATTGTTATGCCCCCTAGTCTGTTCCTGTCTGACAGGAAAGTGTGTTCATTCTTTCCCAACAAGCAGACAAAGTGAGTAGACACTTCTTCCACTGCTCCCTCAGAAAGGGAAATCCTTTTTACCTTCCCCTCAGAGAAGCACTTCCCCATAGCAGAACACCTTCCTCTCGTAAGGTATTCTCCTCACAAGAGAAATTTGCTAGCAATATTCATATACAAGAACTTTTATATTTCTGTTAACTCCCCTCAATAAAGTTGAAGAAAATAGAAGGACTTTGTGTGCTTTAAAAAGGGGGCGAGTTAAGCTACATGGACTTACTCACATGCTACATATGAGCCTGGGTCCAGAATACATATGGCTCTGGATTTGTCAACGGATTATGACCAAATTAGAAAAAAATACACTATATGCATGGCAAAAAGGCTTCCCTGAGATACAATATATAGACGTATTACTTACGGGAGTATTAACCGTCTACAGGGCCGCAGACAGATTTCCTGGGGCCCAGGACTTGAGTTTTTCCTGGGCCCCGCCCCTTGTTGGTGCCACCCCCTTATTGAACCCCACCCCTTTCACACCTGTATTCCTCTCCCCACTGTGTCTCTCACTCTTCCACCACCTCCCTCTCTAACACCCCCTATTTTCCCTCTCCCCCCTCCGCTATCTCAATCCCCATTTTTCTCACACTCATTTTCCCCCTCTTCCCCTGGAAACACACACGCGCGCAATTCCCCCCAATACTCATGCAATTCCACCTACCACACTGCCCACACAACCCTCCCCCTCCTCCACACACAATACACACATAATGCCCCCTCTCAATACAAAACTACCCCCCCAAAGACAGACACCACTACACCTCCTCAGATACAGACACCACTACACACAAACACCACTACTATCCCGCAAGATACAAACACCACTTACCCACCCCCACAAATACACTTATCACCCCCACAAATACAATTACCACCACTCCCTCAAATTTAATTTACCGAAACAAGTCCCCACACAAATACAATTGCCACTACCCCAAATACACTTACCACCCCCCCACATACACACAACCCCCACTCCCAATACACTTACCACCCTCCCAAATACACATTCTACCTCCCCAAATACACTTATCACCACCCCTACCCATATATATACACCTCCCACCTATACACTTTCTGTCGCCGAGCCTTGGCTCTCCCCAGCTGCTGCCTCGTCCCATGGCAGGTCTCTTTCTGCCGCTGGTGCATGCCAGAGGCTGATCCTGACTTCTGCCTGCACCCAGATTGGAGAGCGAGTACCGGCGTGGGAAGAGGAGGCAGCAGCTGACGAGAGCCAGTAGCCAGGGCTCAGTGGCGCCAACCAGAGGCCCATCAGCTGGGCCCAGCTTCTGATTGCTGCCGCCGGCCCACGGCTCTCCTCAGTTGCTACCTCGTCCAATGCCAGGCCTCTCTCTCTCCAAACGGAGCGTGCCGGAAGCTGGGTGCACCCTCCCACAGCCACCAGGCCCAGGACTCTCCCCAGCTCTTGACCCAGCTCTCCTCCCTGTTGGCGGACCTGAACGTCTACAAGCTAACACCCTCAGAGACATGGAAGGAAATGCAATTTAAAATCATGCACAGAGCTTATATAGTATTTACCTTTCCAAAGCGGGATATCAACCAGTGTCCCAAATATCAGGAAACAAGAGCAAAATCTCAAACATTGTCTTTGGTCATGTAGTAGAAGAAGATTGGAAAGTAGATCGCTAAGTCCAAAAATGCACCATCAGCTCACCAAATAGAAGGGCTTAAAAACATTTATTGGGACTACATGAAATTGAAAAAAGGACAAACAAAAAAAACTAATACATACAACCTCCTACGCGTTTCAGGCTCCTAAGAGCCCTTTCTCAAAGGCCCACGGGCTGAAACGCGTCAGAGGATCCGCCAGATTTTTACCAAGATGTTAGAATAAACGTTTTTCTTCACCACCACTGCCTGCTTGCGGTTTTTCCTCCACGGCTGTGCATCGCTTCTATCTCCGGCGGGAGGTGTGTTCTTTACTGCTATCCGTTATCGGTCGCACGCCGGATAGCTGCTCTACCTGCTCACTCAGCAACTGCGGGGGATACACCCTACATCAGCACAGAGAAGTTTCCTGGTGATTTGCAGATTGCCTGGGTTGCTGTTTACCTTTTCTCCACCGGCTTTTACTGCTCCTACAACCGTGAGTCTCCACTTACAATTCTACTGGTGCTCTAAGGAGAGCTAATTGTTTATAGGGAGAAGTTCATACTCATTGGTTTATTTTGGAGATTAGCCAAGACTGTGTTTATCTATCATCAGGATACAGCTATCTAACTGACTCTTGAAGCGCCTGTTTAGTTAACCCCATGGTTACCTGTTATACATCTGTACGAGTCGAGGGTATCCCGCTGGCTCTTGTTGTGTGAGGACGGACCAAGCTGGCTGAATTCCTAGATCCTGTTAATTGTTTGTGTTTTGATCTGTTTAGAATAAAGCCTCGACCGGTTTATCCTCCCAAGAAGTTGTGTGCCATGGTTTTTGGAACATGGGGGAGGCGACTGGCTCGAGGCATGGGTAAGTCAAGAGTTTTCCCTCTGATAAAAAGGAGGCGCAATTCACTTGCACTGATGTTGTGCTCATTTTCCTGCCGGTAGACTTTAGCAAAGTGACCTCCCGTGTCTCACCCGGCTCTGCAGCAGAAGCCTTTCGTAACCGCACGCCATCATTTCAGCATCTTCTACATAAACTGAAGCTATTTTAAGAATAGTTTGAAGCAGCAAGCCGGAAACGAGATATTATTACATTTATTGGAATAAAGGGCCAGATCTGATCTGCACCACTTTGGGCTCGGGGGGAACTTCCATTTACCAAGATAATTAGGGGCCTATTTACATAAATTACTTTTTAACGGTCACACCTACAGTACATGCTGAGGCATGCTTTTTACTTACAGGAGCAATTCAATCTTTTTTTTTTTTTTTATACAGGTTTGAAGCAGGGGGCCTCCTGAGCAGAACCCTGTTAATTTCAGCTCCGGGGACCCCCTGCTTCCGGAGATATTTACCTTTAAAGCGGGTGACAATATCGCCTGCCGTTTAAAGCCCCCCTATCACATGGGCCAATAGCATGCTGCACCGGAGGACATCACGGCTTCCTGTTAGCCAGCAGGGCCCAGGTGCTTTAAACATTTGCCATAATAGGAACCCTCAAGCAGCTACTTACACCCACGGAGGTAAGTATCGCAGGAAGCAGGGCGTTCCCATAGCCGAAATTAATGGGGTTCAACGCTGAATTAAAAAAAAAAAATGAAAAGAAAAACAGCTTGCATTGTCTCTTTAAATAGTCTAATCACTGCCCTTGTCCCTAATTCATCTTGCACTATATAAATGCAAGCTTACCTTTTCATTGATTGCAGGAATGCAGTGGGACCGCAAGCAATCCTAATTATTAGCCGGTGTAGTGATTCAGTTTAAACGAAGCAGAAGAAACCTGCGAATCACTCTGTGAATTGTGAAGGGTTAATTAGTGGGTACTGAACATTACAAAGTATGGGAAACAATATTGACTATGAGAATACTTATTACTTCTTTATAATAGAAGTATTTTAACATGCCCACAAAAAGCAAAATATTTCGTTATACTAAATAAATTATAAATCTGTACCGATGTCAATGGCTGAAACAAATATTAATAACTTTATATTTCTTTAATAAACACAGATACTCTCTTTCTCTATAGATACACAGGTATATAATGTCTATATACAGGTATTTAAATAAATATACATGTATTTAAATAAATATATATCTATATTATCTTAAATAAATATATATCTATATTATCTGGATATCTCTACAAATGTATATCTCTATATACACATCATACTTTTTCATATATATTAAAATATATTATTTTTCTTTGTAAACCTAAATAAGTCTGTTAAAGCAGCAGTCCAAGCTGCTGTTTTTTTTTATTTTTTATTTAATTTTTTCCCCCTTTATTATGTGCATCAGTACAATCCCCAAAATGATACAATGATAAGTAATTAGCTAAGTTGCTGATTGATACGTTCTCCTGTAATCGATCGGCGAAGATTTGGCTCGGGGCTTCACTAAATGGCTGTCAGTGCAGCAGAAAAGGACAAAAGATGCAAAGTTCTCTGGTGAAGATCATGTGACCAGGCAGTTACTAGATACAATTGGTGCACTGCAGGAGAGAGGGCAGGGCTCAAAAGGGGTGTGTCAGAGCCTGTTTCAGAAGAGGAATGGGGTGTGACTTTGTAAATGTTTGCTATAGAAATAAAAAATGATTGCTACATTGAAAAATGTCATTCAGAGGTGTTTAAAAAAATGTTGCAAGTATTTTCTCATAGAACAGAACTGATTTATTTAAAAAAACACACACGTTAAATTTTGCTTGGTCTGCAGCTTTAAATATGTATTTTATACTTTAATCAAACGGTTTCTCTAAAAATGTTACCCAGAAGTATAGGCATTGCTGGATAATTAATGTACTTACCAAGATTGGTGCTAAGCTAATCTTTTGAAGAATATTGTCACACTACCGCCATCTTTGAGGTGATGGGAAAAAAAAACGTGCAATACAGAAGTGCACACGTTAACTAATTAGCTAAGGCTAAGCAGGTCGCACTGATGCTGAAGTTACTGCATAAGTAGCACCTTAGCGATCGGCGCACGCAAAAGGTAATCGAGGATCTTGAGACTAATTTGTAGGATTTTTACTATTTTGTGCCTTTGTATGTAGCTCCCCTCCCGCTCAGTTGCCAGTGTTCCTTATGAGGAATTTAATATGGCTACTACTTTTCGAATAATAAGAAGTCGCCATTGATGTGGCGGCTTCCTATAGGCCCGCGGATCCAACAAGATTAAAACTGCCATATTGGAGCTGGAAATTGCACCGTTCAGCTTCCGGTACAGGATTGCTCAGATGTGAAGTTTTAAATAGATCTAAACAAAAATGGTTAAAAAAAAAAAAGTAGAAATGGTAAGTCTGAAAATGTGAAAATGTTGCTGCAACTTCCTTTTTATTCAGCTGATGGGTTTTCCAGATGTTGCATTTCCAAGGCTACTGGATTACATTTTATGAATCACTAGAAAATAGTCAAGTTTCCTCCTGTGCCTTTTTGTCAATGTTGCAAGCCACGGTCAAATAATATTAAACATTGAACTCGCCAATGGAGTCTTATATACTGTGCCTGAAGCAGCCACACAACTTTATTCTACTAACTTGGCCGTCTGTTTGCACAGCCATTATACCCAGGACATACTTGAAAACGAGAGGTAACTCTCAATGTATTACTTCCTGGTAAAATATTTTATAAATAAATAAATAATACTGTATATGTTGTCTTTAGAGGAAGGGAGTAGGGATTACTTACTGGCAATATTTTGCTCCATCATATTTTGTTCCCCTCTTTTCCCCTCTTCTGTGGGTATATTACTGGAACTATAGAATTACACAATGTACATACAATGCAGAAAATAATAACATCCTTATAGACCCAGATTTACTAAATGGTGCTAAGCCTTAGTGTACCTGAAGGCCCCCAAATAGTATGTAGCCATGTGTTACCAAATGGTATACAGTTCTCTCTCATGCTGGCAGTAAGCCTGGTAAGTATACAGGATTGCCAGCATCAATCATGGAGGTTTGCCCTTACACCCTGGTGAGGTGTCATATGTACATGAGGGGAGTGGTAACCGACCTTGTGTCCATTGTTAGTGACACAGGAGGTGGAGCTATTCCTTTGGTATATAAGGCACAGCACTGCCCAAAGTTAGTGTTCAACTTGTGTGCATGTATGCAAGTCTATGTTCAAGGTCAAGGTGATAATCTAAAGTGATTCTGCAGCAAATAGTCTGACCTGCAGCAGTAAGGCTGGCAGGGCCTACACTGTGTCCAGGGACCTGGCACAGGTGGTGATCTCCCTGAGGGGAGAGGTGATCCAACTCCATTGGGAGGGCAGATAGATCTTCTGAAAGGAGAGCACAGAAGAAGATGAGCGACTAAGCTGTTTGCTGCGAGGGGCAGTCTGCCTATACCATCATCAATAAAGATGCCCTTGTTCACAAGAACCCCAATGTGTGAGTGTGAAGTTACTCCACAGCGTAAGGCACCACCAAGGAGGAGTTCCTCATCAGAACCATCTCCTTGCGGACGCAGAGATCCTGAGGAGGTGGAGGCGATGCACTGTATGTAGGTAGGACTCTAGCACACTACCTCAGCTGCCTGTCTGGGTTGGCATTCCCCACACAACATCATGCGGGAGACTCAGGAGTCCTGTTGCCAACAGGTGCACCACCAGACACGACCATGTAATGGGGACTGGTTAGACCACAGGGGCCAATGTAAGATTGGGTGGGTCAGCCAGGTCAGAAAATCCGTTACAAGTATTTAAGGCTTTCAGGTGCAGAAAATCAAAGTACTACAGGGTCCTTGGGCAGTGAAGGTACTAGCTAATTGAGGCAGTTATGTAGTCTATTCGATATGCACAGTATTAGCTAGAATAAAGAGAAAATAGTATTTAGTTACTCTGGAATAACTTTTCCATATCCATCGGTGTCACAATTGGGGTTGGCCAGAACTTGGGATCGCAGTTACCAGGCAGAACACACAGGTTAATAAACGTTTGTTTATTTGGCCTGAGCCAACAGTGAGCAACACGTACAAGAACACAGCAATGACCCCACAAAACATGGACTTACAGGAGACTCATAGCTCGCTAGTTGCAGGATACTGCCGAAGATTACCATGGGCGCAGCCTCAAAAAGTCTGTGCAGAATATCCCCGTCCCCAGTTACAAGGGAACACTGCTCCGGATCTATACAACCACAATACAGTTGGTCCCTGGACACCGAGACCAACCAGGAACAACTGTGGAGCTCGTATTGGCATCAGCTTCTTTAGCTCAACGGGTGCCAACCAATCATCGGAGTCCTTTGAATCTGCAGAGGCAACCTGGAGTGAGAGGACGTCCGGAACCGACCAAACCGGAGACGGGGTGGAGTCAGTGCCGAAGGATGGCCCCAAACAGCGCGACCTGGGAGTGTGGGAAATTAGAACTGACCCGAATGCCGGTCCCTGAGATCAGTTCCTGGCCTCCACCACGAATAGACGCCAGGGAGAGAACAATGCTTCAGCCTTGGAGTGTGTACTCTCCCAGCATGCGGGTGTGTCCTTACCTATCTACCCATTCTCTCTGGGTGTAAGCACCTGGCCCACACAATAGCAAGCCCCCTAACTCACTGTCTACCTGGTACTCAGCTACTGTTACAGGCCAAGGCCCACAAGGAGTCCAATAAATAAACATAACAGTGTAAAACACAAAGAACCAGATACATAACTACAGGTTATCCGTTACTAGAGTTTGGACACTTCCCAAGCCTAGGATGGCAAACATTAACCCTTACAGTGGGTCACCATGTTGATACACAGAGGCAGCATGCAGGTTTAACCTTTATTTGGAGTACCAAGCTGCCCCTGTCATCACAGTAGCAATAAGGGATCATTAACTCTATATTTGTTATATTTTTAAAAAGATGAATCAGTAATTTCTACTAGATAAAATAATGGACTGAAGGTGCTGTCCACACCAAGAACACAGAACAAGAAGGTGCTTACCCCCCCCCCCCCCAAACACAAAAGGTTACCAATGTACTGAAAAGTATGTTTACACGGACTTCTCCGTTTTCTGAAGCAGAGGTGCCGTGTATGCAAGAACAGTTTTTACATCTGATACCGAATTTCAGACTTAAGCCACTACAGATGTGGAGGAGAATAGCGCAGAGACACTCCAAATGTGATACATCTCATTATAATCTGTGCACCATGTAACTCCTCCCCACCTCCTCCTACTGACTCCCCCCCAAGGTGCAGGGCAAAAATTGGAGCAAAATACTTTGATGCATCGATGGAGGGTGAAAATGCCCTGATTTTGCTCCAAAATTGCAGTGATACAGTACATAGGGGCCTATTCACTAAAGTGCATTAATGCACGATAAGTGCCCTTCTAGAGCAATATTGCATGTGTAGCTATTCACAAAGCTTCGATAACAGGGCAATATCGCACTAAAACGGCTTTTTACCGAGCTATCACACAAGCTGTGCGGTAGCTGAAAAAATGCCAAAACTCTAATTTTTTGCCAGCAACAGCTATTCACTAAACTCTGACATGCAGATCGTACAATAAAAACTTGCATACTTTTCTCGCAATCCAAAGGGTGGCGAGATTAGAATTGCGATTTGCAGATCAAGGAGTTTCTTTTATTTTTACTACATATGATTGAATCCGGGGGTCTCCGGAGCTGAGCCGCATATTTATTTCAGCTCCAGAGACCCCTGGATTCAATCCTAGGTAATAAAAATAAAATTACAGCCAGTTTCATGACCTTAGCAGCTAACCGCTAAGGTAATGAACGGGTTAAATAGTAGGCACTGCTTTGTTCTGGTAGTTGCCCCAGGGTGGGTGTTTAGGCCTTGCGGGAGGGTGGCAGTAGAAGTTAACCCCTTCATTACCTTAGCGGGTTAACCCCTCCCCTCGCGCTACCCTCCCACAAGGCCATCCAACACCATCATAAAGGGAGGGAGGCATGCTACCTGATGGGCTATCGTATCTCCCTTTTTGATGATGTCATAGCACTCCAAAAAAGGAAACCCATCACATGGTATATCTACCAATCCGATTGGTTGCTATACCATGTGATGGCTGCCATTTGGGGGGGGGGGCTTACGTGACGTCATCTTAAAGGGAGGGAAGCATATACTTCCTTATTGGCTGGCTTCCCTCCCTTTAAGATGAAGTCACACCCTTAAAAAAAATGGAAGCGGTCACATGGTACACGTACCAATCAAATTGGGGGTATACCATTTGACACTCAAATGTGATGTCACGGGCCTTTTATAAGGCCTTTTCCTGTCTAATTTGAACCCAAGAAGCCGTCAGTGCAACATCTCTGGCCCCTTTTGAATTATAAAGAAGAGAAGACAGAAGAAAAGAAGGAAAGAACTTACCGGAGATGTCTCTTCAATCAACAGAGGACCATAGACTTCTTCACATCAGGCTGTTGAGCATTGCGTCATGGGTCAAGAGTTTGTGCCGGCTTAGAACGAGGGTGAATACGACAAAGGCAAGAAATACATTGATTGTATTTAATTTCATTGTGTATTTTTTTTTTAGGTTGCCCATTGACTGCCAATGTGTTTATCAATGCCCCTTTCAGGGTATAGATAAGCACAGTGACAAGCAATGCATTTTGGGGCAAATGGTTGTTTTTATTTCATTGTTATGCATTGTATTTTTTGCTATGTGTTTTTTTTTCCATTGTCCATTCATTGTCATTGTGGCAATCCATGTCCATATTGTGCGCATGGTTTACCATAGTCACAATCAATGGCTTTATTGTCAAAAGCTTAGTTTTATTTAAGTATCATGTGTTTTATTTTGTGGCATTTTTTTTAAGCTTGCCCATTTATTGCTATTGTGGCAATCCATGTCCATATTTGGGGCTTGGTTTAACAGTGTAACAATGGGTAGATGGGGTGGGAGTATTTGCCCATGGGAGGGTGTTTAGGCCTTCTGGATGGGTAGCGGGTGAGGAGGGGGGTTAAACCCTTAATTACTATACCAGTTAGTAACCACTAAGGTGATTAAGGGGTTAGTGGCCAGTAGTTAATTTTTATTGTAATGTTGCAGCCCATGGAGGACAGAGAGGATGCGGAGGAAGACGAAGATGGCATTCCTCCTCGGATGGGTAAATCCAACTTTAATTTACTTTATGCTGGCTGGGTATTGTTTAATTTTTAATGGGTAAATGCGCTATTATCCAGATCTGGACCATATAAATTTTGCCCATTACTGTACTGTATGTGTTGGGGGGTGGGGTACAGAGGGTGGGTTATAGGGTTGTTGTATTTTAATGTTTATTGGGGGTAAAGGGGGTGGGTGAATGGGGGTACTTGTCCCAGGGTAGATGGTTAGGCCTACCGGGTGGGTAGCGGGAGGGGTTAAGCCCTTCATTACCATAGCGGTTACACCACTGCCATGGTAATGAAGGGTTAACTCCTCCTGCAACCTTCCTGGTAGGCCTAACCACCCACCATGGGCCAATTACCCCAACTCACCCACCGCCTCTACCCCCAAAAAACCAAGTACTATGGCTTAACCCCTTCATTGCCGTAGTGGCTAGCTGCTAAGGTAATGAAACTGTTTTAATGTTCATTTTAATAAAAGAGTATTGAAGCAGGGGGTCTCCTGAGCTAAACCGCATTAATTTTAGCCTCGGGGACCTCGGGCTTCCCGAGTTACAGGCCCCGGTATGGGGTTCCGATATCTCTCTGCATTGTTTAAATCTCCTGTGTCACGTGACCGGGACATTTAAGCGCACAGGAGATACCGGCACGCCATACCGGGGCCTGTAACTCGGGAGGCCGGGGGTCCCCGTGGCTAAAATTAATGCTTTTCAGCTCCAGGGATTCCCTGCTTCAATACTCCGTTATTAAAATGACCATTAAAATAGCGCGATCGCGTGTAAGAACCGTGCACGGTGATGCAGCTCTCTCCGTGCAGCTCTTCCGGGCTGCAGTTTAAGCAAACACAAGTAGTGGGGGGCATTTCTTATAGTGCGGTAAGAAAATGCAAACCCGCTCTGCAATGCACTGAACGTATCGGACTTTAGTGACAAGGCCCCATAGATCAAAGGAATCTGCTTTCTCTTTCTTGTCAGTTTCCAGCCTAACTAGGTACTGAGGGGCTATATATCGCAGAACCCAGGTGTGAGGGTCCTCTATTGTGTGACGCAGGGGTGCACAAGAGTTTATTTGGGGGGGGGGTGCGGCGGTTGCAGAGACCCTGCACTCTTCTCCAAGGTATTTCAATGAAATGCCGGGGGACTGCGCGAGGCCTGTGCAACTTCACTTACCGTGATTCAGTCGGCTTCGTTGACATGTCGCCGCTGGGTCACATGCCTTGACGTCACATGATGCCACGATGTCATGTGATGCTTCAGACCAGGTAAGGGGTGCTGCGCGAGCAGGGGGGGGGGAGGCAGCAGGGGGCGCAAGGAAAGAAGTTTGCGCACCCCTGGTGAAAAGAACATTTTCCAACATTTGGGGGGGGGGGGGGGCAGGGGAATTATGGTGCGTGCCAAAAGCGCCTGCAGCAAAGCTGAGCCAAACATAGGAGCGTATTTACCAAAGTCTCCCAGCTGGACAAAAAAAAAAACAGGGTAAACCCAGTACAAAAGAATTGCACCAAATTTAAAAAAGGAAAAACTCCTGTTGCCTTCAGTGGGATTCCCTTTCTTTGATCAATACGGTGCTGCACCTCCCACTGATTTGGCCCAGTTCTGCAGGAGACACACTTCAGTAAAATAGACCCCGTAGTGTGAAAAGCTTTATCAAAGAAGAACAATCTTTACATGGGATTTCTTTCTTGCCCTAGTTTCTCAGCGGAGGGACTTTGATAAACAGAACTCCCTGTATGTTTTCAGGCCGTGCACAGAACCATATGGAGAAAAACATCATTTGTGCATCTCTGGTGGCAAGCCTGCTAAATCCATTCTTCTGCGCATAGGGGGCTGTTTCTTAAAACTTGTTTTTGGTGTTCACGCCTACATGCTGACGCATTGGTTTTTACTCCAGTAGCCTAATTAGTGCGCTTGTCCCCAATTTATCTTGCACTTTATAAATGCAATGTTGCCTTTAATTGATTGCACGAACGCAGTGTGATTGTAAGAAAGCCTAATGATGAAGCTGTGGAATTAATTTGTGTAAATGAAACAGAAGAGACTCCTGCGACTCGCTCTGTGCATTGTGAGTGGTTAATTAGTATGACGCAGTTTGTTATTGCCGTTGTTGTGCTTACAAAGCGCTCTGACCTTACATTACACGTTTGGAAGAATGTCAAATGGCAATATAAAGCAGGGGTCTCAAACTGAGTTCTCAAGGGCCACCAGCAGACCATCTTTTATGGATATCCCTGCTTCAGCACAGGTGGCTCAGTCAGTCTTTGAACCACCTGTTCAACCACTAGGCATGTTTTGATGTATTTTAAACATTGATTCTTTACATTAATTTGGCTTTAGGCAAATGCATTTCTTAACATTAAAATACATATTTGTATTTTGTATGTGGCAGTGCTGACTTAATCACGCAAATCTCCATCTATGAATCGGTCGTTCTCAAATATACAAGACACTTGTGAAGATAATGCAGAATAAAATGGTCATGAACCTGTGAGGGACAACACACAAACTACACAATCAAATATCCAAAGTACTGCCACGGACCTATTTATACATGAACATCGACAGTAACATCAGGATTTGATTAACACCCATAAAGGGGTCACGCAAGATATACATGGTCCATGAAGTTCATAATAGCAGCAAAAGATCGCAACGGCTATTGAGAGTGTATGTTCAGCATTGCGTAACGTGTTTAAGACAATTGATGACCTTATGTCCAATGCATTATCACCCCAACACTGTTTAGGGAAGTCTCCTTTAAGTACCACAAATCACAATGTATCCAAAAAGAAATTGTTCATAACCATAGCTTTATTAAAAAAAAAACTAGATTTTGCTTAGTTAAGATCCCTAAACCGGTCTTTCCCCATTATCTCTTAGCATACACTTCCTCCACTGCAACCAGGGATTCTGGGAAATAACATGCAAATGACCAGTGCCCGACTTTTTGCTTCTTGTCCTTCGTAACATTGACCCCTATAAGCTTATGGCTGCCGCATTACAGCTTTTCAGCACAGCCTGGGTTAAAGAAGTGCAGAGCCAGTAAACCCACTCACAGACAGCTAATCAGATTTACTGGCTCTGCACTTCTTTAAGTCAGGCTGTGCTGAAAAAGATGTGTAATGCGGCAGGCATAAGTGTATAGGGAGAAATGTCCCAGAGAAGCTGCAAGAAAAAAACGTTGCTGCCAAAATTGTGCACATATAAATAATCTACAGTAGATCCATGAAAGCAGTTCAGTAAATGCACTCCCGTTCAGTCTCCCAATGTATGGTACATAGAGTAAATGAAAACAGTAGTACTGTGTATCTGTGACTCACCTCCGGAACGGGGCTGAAGTGTGGTAAGAGGGAAATAGAAACTCGGTGCAGCCGTGTCCCCGATATGCGGTCTTAAGACACCCTGATCCTCCGCCACTGCCCTCACATAACCGGCGTCAAACACAGCAACTAACCCCAAGCGGGGGAGAAAGAGTACTCACAGTCTTGACACGCCGCGTCCAGACTTCAGAGCTCCAAAGCTGACTCACCAGCTGACGTCAGGCTCCACTGATCCGGAAGTGCTTTGATGCGTGCTCCAGCCAAGGTAAATTCAACAGAGATAGGGTTTTCAGGCGGTTCACTGCAGTCGCAGGGTCATAAAAATAGAAATCCTCACGCAATCAATTAAAAAGGTTGTTTATTGAGTGCATTGGCACAGAAAAATACTCTGCTACATAGAAACTCTGACGCGTTTCGTCCGCAGGCAGGGACAAAGTCTTACATCTAGTGTATCTAATGTTCACAATGACCAAGAGGTTTGTGAAACCAATAATATAATCCCGTGTCAATCTAGCTCTGAACAATGTATATTAAATTCAGCACAGGGACCATTTCATGTCTGATGCTGTAATAACCCCAGACAGCATAAATAAACAGAACAGTGAAGCATGCATGGATGGAGAAAATACATACAAGCCATATATAGTTGCACATCTGATGTAGGTGAAAATGCATCAAATATTGTCAAGTCAATGTATCACTCACAAATGTTAAATGAAAGTCCAAAACCCTAAAATACATATTATACCAATGCAGAACTTCTACATCTAACATTACTGCATAGCCAAGAGCCTTCTTCAATGTGCCTCCATCCAACAATACACATGATCGTGTTAATCCACCTATATCTCCTACTCATGAAGACAGTAAGTAGCATCAAAAAAATATCTACTTACATTGTTACATCTAATGTATATCCCCCAAGTAAATGCTGTACTTACATATTCCCGAAAAGAACAGAGCCAAAGCTGTAATACATGTACCTGTTACTTCATGCCATTACCAAGCTCAAGCACAATATCGATCGTCCATTGCAACGTCATATGCACCATCAAGCCATACAAGTAGCTTCTTAAACCATTCTAAATCATTTGATACTCCAAAGTATAATGAGAATGTGGAAGACAGGGGAGGCGTTGCAACATATCAGGGTAAAAGTATCTTGCCTATCAAATCAATATTATGAACATTAAAAAAGAAAAGATTCTGTGCACGGATACTTTGTGTGCGAACAAGTCCAAATCCGTTTCCTAGTTTTGTACGAAGTTGACAATCCGTGCGGATTAATCCCAAACAGTCATTGGATACAATCCGCTGGTGGATTTTAATAATTCACCCGCGGATTCCGCAATCCGCTGACGGATTTTAGGAATCAAATCCGCAGATTGCAGAATGCGCGGGTGGATTGTCGGTGTTAAATAAATAATCAGCAAAAGGCGAATTGTCATTTTGAGACTGAACCGCTGAAATCCGCGGGACCAAAGGAACCAGCTGATCCGCCCCCCAAAATTGCCCATCTCTATTTACCAGAACAAACACAGCATAACAAATGAAAGAAAACACACACACACACACACACACACACACACACACACACACACACACACACACACACACACACAATCAAGTCCCTCAAAGACTCATGAAAAATTATCAATAGATACAAATGAAGCCACAGGATAATCCCCAAAATAATCTTAAACAAAGGAGTGCTTACAAAGTATTGATCTCATGTGCTAATATGTACTGTATTTTGAAAATGACACAACGTCTACATTTTTACATTAAGTGCAAGCTGAATGAGAATTTTTTAATACGCATAATGACATCTGTGACACTATCTGGCAATCCACATTTTTTTGAAGGATAATTATGTTGATTTCCTATTGCTAAATGTTAGTTAGCTTCATCATTTCTTTTATCCCAACATATGCCTGGTCACAATTCCTATTCATAGATGTATATACTCTATTTAATGTAATGACTAATATCTTTGACTTAGAGAAAATAACTATGGAAAACACATGCCATTTAATAAAAACAAATCTTGAATCAATCGTTGTCTGGTATGTCTCCCAGCCTCGGTACTAGCTCATGCTGGAGCATTTGGATACAGTCCAATATTATCCAGATGTTCTTCAATTTCATTGTTCAGATTACAATGTATCGCTATGTTATGTAGAATACTGCAGGCTAGTATTAGAAGACCATCTTTCTCAGCAGAATATTGCAAGACTCCCACAGTATGATTCAAGCAATGCAACTGACATTTTAGTATGAATGGCAGCGGACTGTAGAGCAGCTCAGCTCTTCCGCACTGTAGAGAGGCTCTGCAAACTAGCAGGTCTGCGGCCTGGTGAAGCCTTTTCACTGTCCCATTGTGATGATTTTGCTCTTTTCCTCTCTGATAAAGTAGCCTCCATCCGGGCTGGGTTCCCGACTGTGCTATCTAATGAGTTCTAATTAGTGTTCCAGGCATGAAAATGCAGGTTCTCTGGCTTTATAGACCAGCTTTTACCAGCTGGATGTAGAAGACATTGTGCAAACAATACAAGGGTTGCGTCCCACTACCTGAGATTTGGACCCAGTCTCAAAACACCTTCTCTTAGGCTGTGTTGAAGTGATCGGCCCAGTGTTTGTCAAAATATTCCTATGCTTTTTACAGATGGGGATTTTTCCAGAGCCGCTGAAGGGTCATCAGACCTCTTCTAAAAAAATCTTCATTAGACCCGGATTGTATGGCTAAGTACAGGCCTCTATCAAACCTTCCTTTCCTTGGGAGGATTACTGAGAAAGTGGCATAAAAGAAGTGGATGAGTGCCAGTTGGTTGAGGTTGAATCCTGATTAGACAGAAGTGCTTGTGGTGGATGCTCACCATCGGAAGACAACAACAAGACTGCAGCTAGGTCAACCAACTGGCCTTAAGCTGGGGAGTTTCAAGTTGCTAAACTCTGTCCGTGTGTGGAATCTTGGTGTTGTCCTTGACTGTGACTTGACCCTTAAACATCAGGTGTCAGCCGTGATCAAATCCTCATTCCTCCACTTCAAGAACATAGCCGGATTAAGCACTTGATCCCCCCAGATGATCTTACTATGCTTGTCCATGCCTTTGTGTCCTCATGGCTGGATTACTTGAATGCACTCTTCTTGGGTCTTCCATAAAAAGAGCTGTGCCGCCTGCAGCTGGTGCAGAATGCTGCGGCCAGGTTGTTAACTAACCAGAAGTGTTCTTACCACATGAGACCTGTTCTCCGTTCTCTGTGCTGGCTGCCTGTAAAATGGCAAAATTTATTTTAAGATTTGCTTGTTGACATTCAAAGCCCAACATGACCAGGGTCCCAGCTATCTGAAAGAGCTTCTAGTTTCCTACACTCCCATTCGCTTACTTCGACCTGCAGATGAAGGACTCCTAACAGGTCCAAGAATCTCCTTGACTACCTTTGGGGCCCTGGAAATCTATAAAAACAGGCTCAAGACCCACATGTTCCTCCAGGCTTCCAGCGACGTGTCATCATGGTAACCCGGCGTCAAATGATGCAGCGGGGTCACGTGATGCTGTGTTGCCATGGCAACGTAACATCGCATGACCCCGCTGCGTCATTTTAAACTGGAGCTTAGAGGGGGGGGGCGGGGGTTTGGGGGGCATGCGAGCAGGGGAGGAGAGCAGGCAGGGGTGCGCAGTGAGGAAAGATTGGGCACCCCTGGTCCATAGTATCAAACACTGCATGAAGGTTGAGTAATAAAAGCAGGGTGTAATGACCTTGGTCTTTGCAAGCATTAGTTATTTTGGTTAGGGCTGTCTCGGTGGGTTGAGCAGTGCAGAAGCTAGATTGTTGAGGATCTAGGAGAGGATGGGAGGTAAGAAAATAGAGCATTCAAAGAATACAGGGCATTCAAGGAGTTTAGATGCAAAAGACAGGAGGATGACAGTCAGAGAGACAGGTAGGATCAAGCTTGCTGTTTTTAAGTAAAGGTATAACTGTTGCATGCTTGAAGGAGATGGCAAAGCTTCCAGAGATGGAGGAGGAATTGAAAATGTGTGAGTGTAGGAATTCGAATGGGAGCAAGAGGTTTGAAAAAATGCGAGGGAATGGGGTCAAGAGGGCAAGTAATAGAGGGAGAAGAGGAGATCAGTACACTTCCTCCTCTATGACACAGGAAAAAAGTCAAGGGAGGCAGGAGGAGGGTTAGGAAGGGGTGTAGAATATGAGGAGGATACAGAGGGGATGCCTTGATGAATGGAATTCAATTCTCGTAGCTCATAGTTGGGATATTAGTCCCATAAATATGGATTACTTGGCAGAATGGTCCTTCTGGATCCTTTCATAAAGAACTGTGAATAACGATAACTAAGTTATCAAGTATATACTAATCTTAAGATATACTATATAAACTTTGTTGAACATTCAAATACTGTAATACCTATAAAGATGATGTTAACTTCCACTTTTCTAGCATGAAGATCGTCATAGGTTCTAAGATACATACGCATGCACACAATGCATCTCAGCAAGCGAGACACTATAAAATCTCCCGTTGAAATATGAATGACTCCACCCCCAATGAAGCCTATTGGCGAAACGCGTGTTGGGTGCATGTGACGTCACAATATGTGTGACGCCATCACGGATTAAGGGGGGAGAGTTGTACTTGCCATTCAAGTGCTGGTGTGATACTCCTTTGAATGTAACAGTTTGGGAAGACATAGAAGCATTACCTTAGAATACGGGCCTACAGATACTAATTACCCTTTGGGGAATATATATTACCCTCAGACAGCATACACGTACGTATCACGAGAGTTCCGCAGACTTTACTATTTACACAGGGAATTAGTATGTCAGCCATCTTTCTAGTATGGCAACAAAGTCAATTCATGCGCCAACAGTGCACATTAGGAGAATTATTTGGGATTAATAATTAATGACCTCATAGCTATAGTTTATATATATTGTCCCTTTGTCAAACAGGTAAAAGTAACTAGACGTGTTACACTGTATAATAATCATAAGTATTGACTACAGATAAATGGTGTACACTGGACTTCAGTATAGGAAAACTACCTAACACTGTTCTCAGAGATTTTTATTTTCCAGTAACCTGTATACAGTATGTGATCATTATATTGAATTTAGGTCATGAGAATATAATCTAATACAACACTCACAGTGCAGATCAGTAAACTCCTCTAACTGAATAGTTACTGTGTTGCTACAAGCTTGTTACTTTCTGTTGCCAAAACGGGCAATATTCAACAGGACCTGCTGTAAATGTATTTATTTATAAAATATTTTACCAGGAAGTAATACATTGAGAGTTATATATATACATACAATTAAATACACAAAAAAACTGCGCCTCTCAGGTATCCGTCTCAACTACTACATTAATGGTAGGTATAATGAATGAATTAAACTTATGTGATTAGATTACCAATTGGATATCAGTAGCAATAATCCAAATTATATAAATAACACACAGATTCATAATATTAATATAATAATAATTAACTAAATTAGTGTGAGCTATTGACTTAAAAAATATGCATATTAAAAATTGCAGACAAAAATAAACAAATAAAAAATAAATAATAAATAAAAAAAAACATAAAAAATAAATAGTCCTGTTAGTAAATTACGAATGATGATAATGGCCCACTATTCTGGATACCGGCTGCTCTCTGCAAGGACCAACGACCTCCCAGTGTATCTACAAAACGAAAAGAAAGAAAGCGCCCGATCCTAGTGTAATATGAAAAATACACTTTTAATACCAATGTTAAGTCCAACTAATTTAAACTCACAAACAAATGTGAAATAAAAGCATGTAATGAGTATACTCATTCGCCAACTGCACGAAGATGCTGCTCTGCTCACACGCCACTCCTTTCCTCCGTGAAGTCCCAGCCCCTCTGAGCCACCGTCCAGCAGGGGCTTCAGAGATTGCACAACCTCTCCCGAGGTAACCCGGAAGTCCACCACTCACACAGCAACTCCGGATGGGAGGAAATGGTATTGTGACCCCGTGGAGGGAAAAATTAAGGGGCAAAGGTTCGCCAATGTATAGCAACGTTCGTAGAGTCCCAGCAGAATAAATGCGAATGAGTATAACCATAAAATGTCAGTAGCTCACACTAAACTACCCAACGCGTTTCTTCACGCTACGGTGATTTCAACAGGGGATAAATGACGGACATACGTACGTCATAGCTATTTATATCTGTGTGGACCAATCACCCACTATTTTGGCTGATTGGTTAATTGGATAGCACATGTAAACAATTGGAGACCAAGGAGACCATCACCTTACATCTTGATTTGTCTAAAAGTATAATAAACGTCTATATAGGAAAAGACTTTGCAATAAAGACAACAATTATATTTATTATTTATTTATTTATAAAATATTTTACCAGGAAGTAATACATTGAGAGTTACCTCTCGTTTTCAAGTATGTCCTGGGCACAGAGTAAAACAAATAATACAGGGTTACAAGTACAGTTACATAAATGAACAGGGTATACATTATATACAAGACATTGCGTGCACAGTTAAAGAAAATATATATTATGAGCGTATGAAACAGTTACAGACCAGGTTAAAATGTGAGACAGCCTTAGATTTGAAAGAACTTAAACTGGTGCTGGATGTGAGAGTCTCTGGTAGGTTGTTCCAGTTTTGGGGTGCACGGAAGGAGAAGGAGGAACGTCCGGATACTTTGTTGAGCCTTGGGACCATGAATAGTCTTTTGGAGTCTGATCTCAGGTGATAAGTGCTGCAGGTGGTAGGGGTGAGGAGCTTGTTCAGGTAGCTGGGTAGCTTGCCCATGAAGAATTTAAAGGCAAGACAGGAAAGGTGAACTTTGCGCCTAGACTCTAGTGTTGACCAATCTAGTTCTTTGAGCATTTCGCAGTGATGTGTGTTGTAGTTGCATTGGAGAACAAAACGACAAATTGAATTGTAGAGGGTGTCAAGTTTGCTAAGGTGGGTTTGAGGAGCCGAGCCATATACTATGTCTCCATAGTCAATAATTGGCATTAGCATCTGCTGTGCGATACGCTTTCTGACCAGGAGACTTAGGGAGGATTTGTACACATCAAGTATAAAATAAATCAAATGAAAATTTGCATACAAATATTTAGATATTAGTTAAATGAATATATACATGAACAAACATACATTCATTCATGTCAATATCTCTGGTGCAAATGTATATGATTTTTAGATATATATGAATAATGATTTGAGATTTTAATTACTTGAGTTAGTGAATGAACCTATAATTAAATATCTGAGTACCTATTACACCATGTATAGACCTGGATGCTTGCATAACATTGATGCTATATTGTACATACAAAACAAAACATATGATGAAATATATATATACACATATTGCAGACCACAAAGAAAAGAAGGGAGGAAGGGGGGGGAAGGGGGAGAAGGGAGGAAAGGGGGGCAAGGGGGAAAATGGAGGAAGGGAAAGAATAGAGGGGGGGGGGGGGAATGGGGAAGAAGGAACCAGAAGAGAAAATGAGGGGGGAGGGAAAAGGGGGGAGCGAAGGGAATAGGAAAATACAAGAAGACACCTTGAATTATTAACAAGTGTATATATATATGAATATGACAATAATGTTCCAAATTTATAATTGAATATTGTAATAAAAATCCTATATAATTGAGGTCAATGTCAACCACTCTGGTGACCAACAAATCTCTCAAATATGGGCTATTATAGGACTTTAATGTATGATAAATTGGTTTAATCAGAAGAAACAACCTTTCAAAAACCTTTTCAAAAAAACTTTTCAAAAAACCTAGATGAGATGTTGATGAATATACCACAAATGGGGGAATAACGCAATTTTGTATCATTATGAGGACAGATGACTATTTATCTAATATAGAATACAGTTATCAAACCTGAAGAGATAATTATAAGTAGATGGATGTGTCTATGAAAAAAATATTATAATATCTCTAATGCAAATCTCTTTACAGCCAAGAAAGAACAGTTTTCAAGCAGACTCAGAGTTTTTATCCGAGGCCGCCTGCATCACAATCTGAAGAGGATGCATCATACGGCTTCAATGTCAATGCCAGCGAAGGAAAAATATATTAAAAATTAATAAAAAAAAAAATTAATAAAAAACTAAAATAGAAAATTAAAAAGAAACATTGAGATAAAAAATAGAATGAAAAATGTAAGTAAAATTTAAATAAAAATGTTTATAATTTTACACTATTTATTGTAATGAACTTCTAATAAATTGAATGTGTTTGTGAATGTGTTTCTCTTGTAATGAATGTGTTTTTAATAAAATGCTATGTGAATGTGAAAATATAAGTGAATATTAATAAATGTAATTATATATCTAATATAATCTAATAAATATATTACCTAAATAAATTTATATTATGTAAAATTTAAACTTCTAATGTGTATATAAGTGTACTTATTCTACTCTAATGATAAGTGTGTATACAAGACCGTGTTAACCATAAATAGTATCACAGTTGATATATAAATAAATATTATAGTGGATATCTATATATCTTAACTAAAAATCATAAACATTAAATTGAGACGAACAGAAACAAGGAAGAAGACCCCATGAGACAGACATAGAGGGAACATGTCAAGCATGTTCAACCCAGACCTCCATGTCTTTATCACAAGAAGAATTACTATCAAATCACAGTACTGACATCAATGCAGTCATTCAAACCAAATGGATTCAATGTATTTAGGACATATATCCAATAAGTTTCTCGTAAATTTAGACGTCTATGTCTATCACCACTTAATAAAGTGGATTTGATGTTTTCAATGCCCATTATTGTTAATGTGGCTGGATCCTGATTGTGTTTCAATTGGTAATGTCGAGATAAGCTATGTGTTTGTAGACCGTGTATTATATTCCTACGGTGTTCTAAAAACCGTGTACTAAGGGAACGAGCCGTTCTGCCGATGAATTGTAGGCCACATGGGCACATAATTACATAGACTACAAGATTAGTCAAACAATTAATATGTCCTTTGACAGAATGTGTAGATCCATTGGAGGAAATATTATTTGAAGTTTTCAAGTGTTTACATGTTATGCATCTTGTACGTTTACAGAAGAAGTTGCCATCCACATCATTAGCATTTTTCTTATGTATATCCTCTACATTTTTTAATCTACTGGGTGTCAATATAGACTTAATGTTTCTTGCTCTTTTTAACACAACCGGTGTTCTTGTGGGTAACCTACTACCAATAATCGGATCATTTAATAGAATCTTCCAATGAGAGTTTAATATTGATTTAATCTTGGAAAATGAGTTATTATATTGAGTAACAAAAAAAGGTGTACCAGATTGATTTTCCAACCTCCTATCAGATCTCTTATTGATAGTTCCTAATTTGAGTTTAGATTTCTCTAATAGTTCATGTCTCTCCAATGTACCTACCTGTCTAAATGTGTCTTCAATGATATCCCTACCATATCCCTTAGCCACAAATTTATTGACTAGAACATCCCCCTGGGCCAGATAGTCAGAGTCAAGAGAACAATTTCTCCTGACCCTTAAGAACTGACCCCGTGGGATGTTCTCAAGTCATTTTTTGTAATGATTACTGGTGTTATGTATATAACCATTCGTGGCCACCTCTTTGAAAAAAGTTTTGGTAATAATTTTACCCTCTATGTTAACACTAAATTCCAAATCTAGAAAATTGATTGTGGATTTATCCAACTCAGATGTAAATTTCAACCCCATATTGTTGGTATTAAAGGATGAAAAAATATCCAATGATTCTTTCTCATCGCCATCCCAGATAAACAGCAGGTCGTCTATAAAACGGCCATAGAACACTAGTCCAGCCACCAGCCTAGCATTACCCCACACATGGATACTCTCCCACAGTCCCATGTATAGGTTAGCATAGCTGGGGGCAAACCTGGTGCCCATGGCCATTCCACAGACCTGTAGATAATACTGATCTTCGAATAGAAAATAATTATGCTCCAAAATGAAGCGTATTACCTTCAAAATAAATTCTCTTTGAATATAATCCAACTGTGTATCAGTCTCCAGATATTTTGTAACTGCCTGTATGCCTTTTTCATGATCAATACACGTATATAGGGATGCCACATCGCACGTGGCCCATATATACATGGATTTCCAGGGAATACTAGAAACTGAGTCAATGACGTGCAGCGTGTCCCTGATATGTGACCTCAATTCTGCCACAATAGGTTGTAAATAATAGTCTACATACTGAGACACGCTGGACGTCATCGACTCAACACCCGATACTATGGGTCTTCCTGGTGGTAACTGTAGGTCTTTATGTATTTTCGGTATGTGGTAAAAGACTGGTGTCCTTGGATGGCGTTTATACAAAAATTCAAATTCAGATTTACTTATTATACTCTGGGATTGAGCTTCTGTCAACAATGATTTAAATTGTAGTTGATATTTGGTCATGGGGTCTTCATCTAGTGTAACATAAAAAGTATTGTTATCCAATAGTCGTTTAGCTTCTGCTACATACACTATTTTGTAATACTATTCCCCCTCCTTTGTCTGCCTGCCTAATAATTACATTATTATTTTGGCCCAGTTCTTCCAATGCTCGCTGTTCATTCGGATGCAAATTTTTTCTTTTTAATACAGGCACTTCCTGACATAGTTTTTCAAAGTCCCTTAGAACTAGGATATAAAATGTATCTATAAATCCACCTTTAGAAAGGTAGGGAAAGAATGTGGATTTTGGAATACGTATGTCCGTCATTTATCCCCTGATGAAATCACCGTAGCGTGAAGAAACGCGTTGGGAAGTTTAGTGTGAGCTACTGACAGTTTATGGTTATACTCATTCGCACTTATTCTGCTGGGACTCTACGAATGTTGCTATACATTGGCGAACCTTTGCCCCTTCATTTTTCCTTCCACGGGGTCACAATACCATTTCCTTCCATCCGGAGTTGCTGTGTGAGTGGTGGACTTTCGGGTTACATCGGGAGAGGTTGTGCAATCTCTGAAACCCCTGCTGGACGGTGGCTCAGGGGAGCTGGGACTTCACAGAGGAAAGGAGTGGCATGTGAGCAGAGCAGTATCTTCGTGCAGTTGGCGAATGAGTATACTCATTACATGCTTTTATTTCACATTTGTTTGTGAGTTTAAATTTGTTGGACTTAACATTGGTATTAAAAGTGTATTTTTCATATTACACTAGGATCGGGCGCTTTCTTTCTTTTCGTTTTATATATATTTATTTTTGGTGAAGCTTTAACACACTATTATAGCCAATAGACTGTATTATCACTCCAAGTACACCCCACACACAAACTTTTAATTGTTTTTATCTAGTTGATATTGCCACGCCCAATTAATTTTACTTTGATTGAATTAAAGCAAATTTTAACTTCTACATTAATCTCTATACTATCTGGGGTATTTAAGTGTGCAGCACAAAAGATTGACTTGTTTTCTTTACCAATATATGTAAATCTACCTAAATCTTACCTTGTACCACCCCATGCAATTATACCCTACCATATAGTTAAGCGGGACATTTCACCTTTATTTGTCTTGAAATAGTCAGCAAAGTCCTGAGCTGAAATGGAGGAAGAATAACAGGTAACAGAAGGAGGTCTGAGTAAAGAGTCAAAGGCGGCGTGGGTTAGTAAAGGAAAGTAGGTTTGTTTAGCCTGGAAGAGGGCATTGTTGGAACAGAATAGGTTATTATAATACATATGTAGTGAATAAAGTCTCCGAGAGTATGAGATTTCCTCCAGAGGCATTCAGAGGAGTGAGTACAAGAACAGAGCATGCGTGTATGGCAGTTTAGCCAGCGTCTGGGGTGAGATCAAGAGAGGAGAATAGGGCGTAGTTGTAATTCATTACCAGGTTGTCAGATCCAGGTTGTAGTAGAGCAGAGAGAAGATAGGGAGGAGCACAAAGTGGAGTCAAGAGCCAGTAGATCAACTGACAAACCAAAAGTTCGCTATATAATACATCTTGTAGATCTATGTGCTGCATTATCATTTTCTGTGCAATACTTGCTGGGTTCAATACAGGCATCATCATCCACTTTCTCAAAACCTCGCCACTGTCCCCTAAAATATGGTTATGTCTCACATAGTTCACACTGTAACATTATTGACACATTATAAAAAAATAAATAAAAAAGGAGAATGTACTACTCGAATAACTAGGAAACATTTTGAACAGTGCTGAGTATTGACTCTCCAAACCAAAATACCATTTTATTTCGTATTTTTTCAAGCCCGCTACTCACCAAGAAACCTGGTACTAGAGCATGTGAAGGAACTTCGGGAGTACACCCAGGCCCACAACCGGGACCTACCGAATGAAAACATATAGGGGAACGATGAGGAAGACCAACAAAGGTCGGGAAACACGGATGGGAGAAGGAAGCTGGCTGCCAGGGTGTTAGGGTCTATTTACATAGTTACATAGTAGATGAGGTTGAAAAAAGACATAGGTCCATCAAGTTCAACCTATGCTAAATTTAGACAACAGATACTTTATCCTATATCTAAACTTACTTATTGATCCAGAGGAAGGCAAACAAAAAACCCCATTAAGGGAAAAATTAATTCCTTCCTGACTCAAAGAATTGGCAATCGGATTAATCCCTGGATCAACATCCTTCCCATGTATACTTATTTGGTATATCCCTGTATACCTTTCCCATCTAAAAAGATGTCCAACCTTTTTTTGAACAAATCTATTGTATCTGCCATCACAGTCTCCATGGGTAATGAATTCCACATTTTAACTGCCCTTACTGTAAAGAACCCTTTCCTTTGTTGCTGGTGAAATTTCCTTTTCTCCAACCTTAAGAGATGGCCCCGAGTCCTTAGTACTGCTCATGGGATGAATAGTTCTTTTGAAAGCTCCTTGTATTGTCCCCGAATATATTTGTATATAGTTATCATATCTCCTCTTAGACGCCTCTTTTCTAATATAAATAAATCTAATTTAGCTAGCCTCTCCTCATAAGTTAGATTGTCTATCCCCTTTATTAATTTGGTGGCTCTTCTCTGCACTCTCTCTAGTTCCATAATGTCTTTTCTTAGGATTGGTGCCCAAAATTGTACTCCATATTCAAGGTGTGGTCTTACTAGTGCTTTGTAAAGGGGCATAATTATGTTTACTTCCCTTCCATCCATTGCCCGTTTGATGCAAGATAAGATCTTGTTTGCATTTGCAGCTACTGCATGACATTGGGCACTATTGCTAAGCCTGCAGTCTACAAGCACTCCTAAATCCTTCTCCATCAAGGATTCCCCCCAATATATCTCCATTTAATTTGTAAGTCACCTTTTTATTCTTGCATCCCAAATGCCTAACCTTACATTTATCTGTATTAAACTTCATTTGCCATTTACCTGGCCAGGTTTCCAGTCTCTCCATGTCCTTCTGAAGAGAAATTACATCCTGCTCTGATTCTATTACCTTACACAATTTAGTATCATCAGCAAAGATGGAGACTTTGCTCTTGATCCCAACCTCAAAGTCATTAATAAACAAGTTAAAAAGCAAGGGTCCCAGTACCGACCTGAGGTACTCCACTCACGACTTTAGCCCAACCTGAAAAAGTTCAATTTATGACAACCCTCTGTTGTCTGTCCTTTAACCAGTTTTCAATCCAGGTGCATATATTATTACTGAGTCCAATTTTCTTTATTTTGTACACCAACCTCTTGTGTGAAACCGTATCAAAATCTTTGCAAAATCTAAGTAGACCACACCAACTGCATTACCCTGGTCTAAATTCCTACTTAGATCCTTAAAGAAACAAATAAGGTTAGTTTGGCATGATCTTTCCTTCATAAATTCATGCTGACTATTACTAATAAATTTTGTTTTCCTTTAAGTATTCCTGAATGTTATCCCGTATTAATCCTTCAAGTACTTTCCCTACTATTGAAGTCAGGCTTACAGGTCTGTAATTTCCCGGTTGTGATCTAGCTCCCTTTTTAAATATAGGCACCACATCTGCTTTACGCCAATCTTGTGGTACTGAGCCTGTGGAAATGGAGTCCTTGAATATTAAATATAATGGTTTGGCTATTACTGAGCTTAACTCCTTGAGAACTCTTGGATGTATGCCATCGGGGCCAGGTGCCTTATTTACTTTAATTTTTTCAAGTCGCTTATGAACTTCTTCCTCAGTTAACCAATTGTTCATTAATATGGAGGTTGTGGCTTCCTCCTGCGGCACTACTATTGAACTTGATTCTTCTCTGGTAAACACAGAGGCAAAGAATTTGTTTAATACCTCAGCTTTTTCCTTATCTCCAATAATCTGCCTACCCATCTGACACTGAAAGGGTCCTATATTTTCTTTTCTCATTTTTTTGTTATTAAGGCACTTAAAGAACTTTTTAGGGTTGACCTTACTTTCTATTGCAATCCTTTTTTCATTATCCATTTTTGCTAATTTGATTGCCCTTTTGCAATTTTTGTTACATTCCTTATAATCCTGATACGATGTCTCTGTCCCTTCTGACTTAAAGAATCTAAACGCCTTCCTCTTCTTGTCCATTTCCTCCCCTACCTGTTTATTTAGCTACATTGGTTTTGACTTATTTCTTTTATACTTATTACCCAAGGGTATACACTGATAAGTGTGCTTTTCTAACAATGTTTTAAAGACTGCCCATTTATTTTCTACATTTTTCCCTGCAAAAACATCATCCCATTGTATTAGTACTAGATTAGACCTCAGTTTATTAAAATCTGCCTTTCTAAAGTTTAAGGTCTTTGTTGAACCCAAGAAATCTATTTTTTGATAATTTATTTCAAATGAGACTATGTTATGATCACTGTTACCCAAATGTTCCAGGACTTGAATATTTGTTATTACTTCTACATTGTTTGATATGACCAAATCCAGTATTGCCCCTCTCCTGGTTGGTTGCTCAATAATTTGGGTCATATAATTGTCTTTAAGCACCCCCAAAAACCTGTTTCCTTTTGTTGTAACGCTAATCTCATTGCCCCAGTCTATGTCTGGATAATTAAAATCCCCCATTATGCAAACATGACCCAGTTTTGATGCCTTTTCCATTTGCAAAAGTATTTTAGCTTCCTCAATCTCACAGATATTTGGTGGTTTATAGCATATTTCCACAAACATTTTCTTAATACTTTTACCTCCACTGCTAATTTCTATCCACAAAGTCTCTACATTTTCATCATTCCCTTCATAAACATCATCCCTTATAATAGGTTTTAGATCCGGTTTAACATATAAACATACTACACCTCCCCTTCTATTTGGCAAGGTTTTGTTTAAAAAGGAAGGTTTGAAATTCCTTTCAGAATGGAAGTAAAGCGCCCTGATTTCTAAAAACAGTAGGGAGCTTATTCCACAGTCTTGGAACGGTTCTTGAACAAGCTCTCCCACCAGCTTTACTGACCTTAAACCGATGCTCCCTCAGTTGAGGGGCGATGGCAGATCCAAGGACCCAATTGTTATGTCACATTGTGATGGAAGTTGTATGTTACATACATTGCCATGGACAGGCCAGACATTATCACAGTTTCATGCTAAGAATTTTAGGACATTTGGCACGTGATGTAACATGAATAACACGTACATATGTAAAGATGTAAACATGTATATTTAGAAATAAGTAATACATTTGAAATTATCCATGTATATATATTTTTGTGTAAACATAATTAAATTTGCAAACAAAAATATATGTGTGCACTATCAATGTAAAATAAGAAATTATACAAGATGTAAAAATGAATATATGAATACACTGTGTTTTCTCTATGCTTCTTTGACATCAATGTAAAGTAAAATATGATTGCGAACAGAACTTAGCTAGAAGCCATCCCTCAGGAAGAATACCATGGATCCCAGAATGATGTGAAATATAAGAATCATGTGTTGCTCCAGGTCATTTAGCATCAATATTCATTATAGTCTTATTTAATGAGCATATTATCTGCACATTTAAGGATTGGTAAAGCTTTCTCTGTCTAAACAAAAATTCATGATCCCTTGGAGGAATAAGGGCTACTTGGGTATAACCGATGGCAACCATAACATTGGGGAAAGCAGCTATATCGAAGAAACCCTGTTTTATAGTACTTCTAGTTTTGAGATCAGTTGGAAACTTGTTATAAGTTGGTACTATGTTTAACATTTCATTTAGCACTTGGGATAAACATCTACTAAATGTGGGTTGTGAGATTCCAGCTAGTGATGCTAATGTAGTTTGGAATGAACCAGAGGCAAAGAACTGTGTCGCCCCAAAGGCGGACGCCTGATGGGGCTCCACAAGAGCTTCTCCCTTCTGCACGACCAGCATGCTAAGGGTTAACATTTGCTTGTACTCTGTGGAACGTCAACACCACCCACTGGAATGTTAATGAGCCAAGAGGACAAAGAACTTTGAATGCAGCTGTGAATTCAATCGGAACCCCTTCAGTGTACATCTGCGTCGCCCCAAGGGCGGACAGCCTTTGGTGTAGCTAAAGGGTGTGAGCCATTTACTGATGTTTGGTGATGTTGAAACTTCTCTAGTTCAATCTGAAACTCACTAGCACTTTTATCCCCTGTACCCAACTTTCCAACTATCTGCCCATGAAATGTCTGTGAATTGAATTTATAACCTCTGTTCTTTTAATGTAATCCTGTATTGTTATAACTCTGTGTCTAGGACATACTTGAAAACGTGAGGCAACTCCCAATGTATTACTTCCTGGGAAAACATTTTTATAAGTAACAAAAAAAAAAAAAAATGAATAGTTGTAATTAGCTTCACTATACCAGGGACAGCATGTTTTCTTCTTGTAGGTCTAGGTAAGTACAAATATATTATAAGTATCTGTTGTCTAAATATAACATAGGTTTAACTCGATGCACATAGTTTTTTTTTTCAACCTCATCTTAATTGTAACTACGTAATACAACCTGTAAGTAACCCTAACCTTGTCTACTTATACGAAATATGCGCTCGTCTTTCACTCTGTCCGTCTTTTTCATGCAAGATTGGATAAGTCTCAGGAGCTCTAACTACATTGTTGTTGAGCGTGCTGAAACATAGCCCCATTGTAGAACATTTTGCAAAGGCACGTGTGATTTAAATAACATTGTAATTTAAGCAATCACGGTAGTAGTTCTTATTAATAGTGGTTCAATTGGACACGTGTGTGACGGTAGGGGTAGATTTGAATAAAGGTTAAGCCCGCCATTACCCCTACCTGTCAGTAATACATTTGTATTATATATGTGTGTGTGTGTGTGTGTGTGTTGTGTAGCTTGGTTCCAGCACTTCAGGGACCAGGGGTTAATTCTGTATAAGGTTGGAAATGTTGCTAGTTTAGGTTAACCTTTTCCATGTTAAATGGACAAAAAGGGGTGATCGGTGCACAGCTAAAACATGGTATAACAAACAGTGCTATATGATGCAGTGCAACGTGATAAAAACCAATAATTTGACCTTGTGAGGGAAGTCACTAAAGTGGCGTCTGCAGCCTTTCGAGGGGTGACTTGACACCCCTAGAACTGGAGAAAAGACAAAGACAGGGCGCACATAGGGTATTCCCTGAAGAAGTAACTTTGAGTTACGAAACGCGTTGGAAGGTTTGCATGCTCATCTGTCTGACCCATACTGTAGCCAAGTACATTCTTGGTTTGTGCCTCCCTGTCCCCTGCATCACCGCTTGCCGCTTTGGGTGTTACATGCTGCCCTGTGTGCCGTTCGCTGCTGTGGACACTCCTCTATGCTGTACATGAGAGGGGAATCCTGTGACATCATCAGCAGGCGCACCACGAGTTTGAGCGGCGTGCTGTCGGTGCTCTGCAGCTGTGAGACTCACGGAGGCTTCTGTGCCCTACTACGGGACACTTTCATGGGACTATCTACCGGTCCCCAACATCTGGTTACCCTGACTTAAGGATCCACGGAGGTTGCTATCCTGGATGATGATTACTGGTATCCTGCGTCTTACATCTGATCCGGTGAAGAGCTGTGACTCCAGCCCTCCCTCTGTGTGGTAACCCCACTAACCCACTGCTTGTTTTTAATATCATTGATGTACGCAGAACCTTTAACTTTTTAGTAATAATTTATCTTTTTTACTGTGCTTTACTATGTGTGTTGTGCGCCCTGTCTTTATGTCTTTTCCATGTTACTCTTTTAATGTTGCATGTTAACCCACGAATCAGGGGGCTAAGGCATATTGGAAGCACCTGCCAATGTCCATCCCTAAATGTACCCATGCTGTGCCAGGGGGTATAAAAAGTGGGAAGGGAGGCCCCTAGTTAGTTCTATGTCTGAGTTACAATTCCAGTTGTCATGGGTGCCAGTGTCTGTTAGTCCACGATTATAGTGTGTGCGACGGCACGCGCAGCGTGAACAAAATGTCGCAGCTCTATCGGGCCGGCCATAGTGAACGCGAGCAATGAAGAGCGACCACGTAGAAGAGTTTTTGAACCAACAAATAATTACGTTTTTTCACGTCACGGCCACGTGAGCAGTTCAGCCTATGAGGGCGAACCAGCCTGATGAAACGTCCACCACGCCTCTTCATCGCCTCCATCTAGAGTGCACACATCGCTCGGGCGACAGGGGAGGAAGGAATTAGAGTGAGTTCCAGTGCCAGTTCCAGGCTTGAAGTCCAGTTCCAGAAGACACTGCGTGGGAGGACAGGGAAAACCTCCTCATGGAGTTCCCTGCCCCTAGACATACAGGGTTCCTCAGTTACCCCAGTTGGGAGTGTATGTATTATGTATGTGAACAGTTGTGGTCATCATTTACCAATACATTGACTTTTATTAACTCTGTAGTTCTGTGTGACAAGTTGATTCCAGATGTGTTAGTTCTGGTCTCACGTGACAATCTGTTATTATTAAATAAATGTATTTTTTTTAATATATACTCAATTGAAATGTTATTTGAAAGTACTTTACATTGTTTGTATTGTATTTGGCTTTAGCCAACATTCACAAAAACATGTGAACATAGTTACATGACATGACAAGGCTACTGCACGTTTACCTTCTACATGTGTGTTGTGATATGCCATCACAGTTAAACGAAGAAACGACTCCCCTAATGTGCAATAATTAAATACATGCCATAATTTGTATAGGATGTAATGAATCAAACATCAAAATGTCCTAGTAACACACTAATTACTTGGTGAAGATGTCATGTATGAATATACGTATATATATACAGTAGGTACATGTTTATATGACATTTTGCAAAAATGTACGTCTAGATGCAGATGTCACTAACTAAATAGGTACAAAAATGGAACAGATAATGTATTTTGGATTAATAAAATTCCCTACACATGTTTAATGGTGCAAATAAAATACTTTACATGTCAAAACAATAACAAGGTGATACTGAACTTTAGCATGACATATTCACTGAGAATATGCACATATAGTATCTGAACAGGGAAGGGGGAGGAGGGATGCTTCGCTCTAACCATGAATGTAGTATAAAACTTTCTAGGATTGAATAGAGCTGCCACCTGAGGCTCAAAATGCAATTAGCGCTAAGGGATAGGTAGAGAGAGAGAGAGAACAGGAATCCTTTTTTGTTGGTGCACACTCTAAAAAAGTAAGGCAGATGGCCAACAACATCAACTTAGAAGAAAACCATATAGGTGGCTACAGAGGCAGATAATGTCTAGCGTTAAAGCCTAACCAGTAGCAAGATTAAGCTAATAAGGGCTACTACCAAATAGTGAGCCCTGATAATGGAATGATAGCAGGCACTTGGAATTATAGGTGCTGCTGATGACTAGCTTTAAAAACTATTTTAATGACCTATAGAGTAAAACTATTAACATGAACTAAAGAATAAAAACAGCTGCAGTAAGCAGACGTGGTTAAAACAATGTGAGGGCATATGAGTGTATAAGCTGCCAATGGTGTGCATTTAGGCAATCTGAATTAATTTCTTGTAACAACCTAGTAGGTGTAATTGGAAATGATTGCTAATAGTAACGATGAGGGTGTACATGAGTGATCAACTGCAAAAAAAACCCCTATATTCAGCCCACACTGCCTGTATAATTGATTCCAGCAGTGTCCGATTGTGTCAGTGGCTTAATAGGAGGCAGAGTCTGCCCAAAATGATGAATGGCAATAAAGTAATTTGGTCAACAATTAACTTTACGATACTTGTGTCATTGTGAAAGTGGTATTGTCAATCAGCAAAATCCTGTTTTAAACGATCAGAGAGTGTAATACCCTATGCAAAAGTGTCCACTAATATCAGTGGTGAAATGGTTAACCAAAAATTGCACAGGAAGCTAATAGGCAAAAGAGTAACTTGGTCAGAACATTTCCTAATCATAATATTGGAATAGTCAAAAACACTCAATGTTGCTGGTACAGTCTGATTAGTCACCCTGTAAAATATGCCACTCCACCAATGCAGAAATAAATACCCCCTCAGTGAAGTACAGGGAGCCTGATAACATTCCATCTGTTCCTAGAACAAGATCGCTACATCAGGTGTTTCTCAAGGAGTTCCGGGAGAGAATGCTGCCTGAGATCGCCTGCACTCTCACAGATGTGACTTCTCAAAGATGTGAACATCAGTAGTGAAGTGATGTAGTGATCGTGTTATCAGGCTCCCTGTACATCCCTGAGGGGGTATTTATTTCTGCATGGGTTGAGTGGCATATTTTACAGGGTGACCAATCAAACTGTACCAACAATATTGATGTGGTTTTTACTATTCCAATATTATACCAAGTTACTCTTTTGCCTATTAGCTTCCTGGGCGATTTTGGGTTAACCATCTCACCACTGATATCAGTGGTTTTACCCTCTGCTCATATTACTCGACCTCTCTGCAGCCTTTGATACTGTGGACCACCGTCTACTCCTTCACATTCTCCATACTCTAGGTATCCGTAACGGAGCTCTATCCTGGATTTCGTCTTACCTCTCTTATCATCGGAGCTGGATTTCCCTGACTAGGCTTTAGCCTAGAGCGGCAATCTATATGGGGCAGCAATTTTGGGGAAGGCAATTTTTGTGTCTGTGTCTTGAGATAGCCACAGATAGCCACCCCCCCCCGCATTGTCATGACAACACATGCCTCCGTGACGCTGCTAAATTGCAGGAGGGCCGTTCCCGCTGCCAACATGAGCGTTTGGGAGGCAAAAGGATAAATCCACCACTGTTCATCGTATCTTCAGTGTCTCATTTGCTACCACCTCCTCTGTAGATCTCAGTGTAAATGTACGCCAGGGGTGTGTGTCGTGGGACCTCTTCTCTTTTCTCTGTACAAACTCTCTCTAGGTGACCGTATCCCATTTCTTGGATTCAAATATCACCTCTATGCTAATGCAACACAAGTTTACTTTTTAACTTGTGACCTTACACCTGCTGTACAGACCAAAGGCTCTGAGTATCTCTTTGCTATATCATCCTGGATGGCCCTCCGCCAACTTAAACTTAACATGCCAGTGACAGAGCTCGTAATACTTGGTCCCAAGCCATTACTGTTGGCAGCACAATCGTACACCTAATATCAGAAACCCACTACCTAGGTGTCACATTTGACTCCTCCCTTATGTTCTCCTCGCACATTTATAATGTAGCTAAACCTATCATTTTTCCTCTGTGACATTGCAAAGATATAACCTTTCCTTTGTCGCTCTATTGCTAAAACTCTGACACAGGCCCTCATTCTCTCCCATCTCGTCTATTGTAACCTCCTGCTGTCTGGCCTTCCTGCCTCTCACCTGTCTCCCCTACAATCTACCTTAAACGGTGCTGCTAGAATCACTTTACTCTCTCCTAAATCTGACTCTGCGTCTCTCCCGCTGAAATCCCTCTCCCGGCTTCCTATTAAATCCCGTATTACTTTCAAAATTCTCCTCACTTTTAAGGCTATACACCCCGCTGCCTCTCCTTACATCTCAGCCCTAATTTCTCGCTATACACCTGACCGACTCTTGCGTTCTTCAAGGATGTCTTATGTCTATCCCCTTTTGTATCTAAAGCCCTCTCCCACCTTAAACCTTTCTCACTGACTGCCCCACACCTCTGGGATGCCCTTCCACTAAATATCTGACGGACTCCCTCTCTCTCCACCTCTAATACCCCTGTTAAAACACACCTCTTTAACTAGCCACATGGTTAGCTCCGTTAGCCGATACTATATATCTCGGATGCACTGTCCTGGGCCCCTTGCAGATGCATTTACCATAACTCCCTCATTCTGTCCCTGTGAGTTCTCCCTACTTACCGATTAGATTGTAAGCTCTGCGGGGCAGGGATTCCTTTTCCTAAATGTTACTTTTCTATCTGAAGCGCTTATTCACATGATGTGTTATATTATTATGTCACGTGTATCACTGATGTGAAGTGCTATGTACATGGATGGCGCTGTATAAATAAAGATACACAGACATGCATGTGTTTAGAGTTTTTCATTTGTATCACTGATGTGTATCTCTATAGGTGCATATCTCTATATACATATTATATAATGTTTGTTTTTATATGCATATTGTTTGTAAAAGTTGAAAAGTCTGGTAATTATATCTTTCACATGGAAATAAAGCGTTCTCTCTGAAAATGTCGTGACAAAGTGTAGGCCAGGGCTGTCAAACTCACGAGCCACGGGCCGCATGTGGCCCACAAGGTGTCGTCATGTGTGTGTATGGTGGGGGAGGGGGGTATTGTGTGTGTGTGTATGGTGGGGGAGAGGGGTATTGTGTGTGTGTGTATATGGTGGGGGAGGGGGGTATTGTGTGTGTGTATAGTAGGGAGGGGGTATTGTGTGTGTGTGTGTGTGTGTATGGTGGGGGAGGGTGGTATTGTGTGTGTGTGTATGGTGGGGGTGGGGGTATTGTGTGTATGGTGGGGAGGAGGGTATTGTGTGTGTATGGTGGGTGAGGGGGTATTGTGTGTGTGTGTGTGTGTGTGTGTGTGTGTGTGTGTGTGTGTGTGCGGTGGGGGTGGGGGAATTGTGTGTGTGGATGGTGAAGGAGGAAGAGCAAGAGGTTGGGGAGAGAGATAGGAAGAGGTGGGGGAGGGAGTAAGAGTGAGAGAGACAGATTGGTGGTGGGGGAGGGAGAGTAAGACAGTGGGAGAGTGAGCAGGAGAGAAGGAGGAAGAGTGCTAGAGAAAGGGGCGTAGAGTGATAGAGAGCAAAAGGGGGGAGAGTGATCGAGAGAGAAGGGGGACAGGGAGAGAGAGGATGAGAAGAGGGAGAGAAAGAGGGGAAATAGGGAGGGGAGGGGAAATAGGGGGGGGGGGGGGAAAGAGAGACACAGTCTCTCCCCCTCCCCCCCTCCTCAGGGCCACTTACCGGGATTATCTTTCCTTTTCTCTAGAGACTTCTCTGGATGAGAGAGGGAAAGTTAGAGAGGAGGAATAGGGGGGGAGAGATAGGGAATGGAGGTAAAGAGAGAGAGAGAGAGAGGAAGAAAAAAATTTGATTGGTGAGACTGCGGACCCAAAAATAAATATAGGAACTCGCCAACAATTGAAACCATGAAACAAAACAACAAAAAGGACAAAAAAAATCTCCTCCCACGCGTTTCACACCAAACAGTGCTTTCTCAAGGCGTACGAGAGAACGGCTGGGGAGATGGAGAAGGGGGATGGAGAGAGGGAGGGGTGTGAGGATTTGATCTGCAGCCAAGATGGCCGATGGACCAGGATGCTTTCTCCCCAACTAAGATGGCCACCAGACCAGGAAGTCAGTTTATCTCTGACTACGATTGTCTGCATGTGCTCCAGGGATTTAAATAGCAGCCAGTTGCTCCCAGCCTCTGCCCCTGCAAAGTATTGTTATACTGGGTGTGCTCCTTGTTCTGTGTTTTCCCCTGTTCCTCTGATCTTGTTTGTGACCTCTGCCGCCTGCCTCAGCCCCGGACATCAATACCAGAGCATTTCTAGGTCAAGGTCAGTGCATCACTCCCTACATCTGCCGTGCCGGTTCATATCCTAATTTGCGGACAGCAACATTACAAGGGAATGGGGAGAGAAAAGGGATTGAGTGGGGACAAAGAAAGAGTGAGGGTATGGGGGTAGAGGGGATGTTGAGAGAGGGAGAGAGGTTATGGGGGCGGGGGGAAGGGTGAGAGGTGATGGAGAGGGAGCGAGATAACAGCAACGTTTAAATATTTTTAATACGGAAAAATCAAGAAAAAAAAAGTGTACGTGTAGGTTATAGGAACGATTTATTTTGTCCTGGTGCGGCCCGAGTCTTGTACTCAGACGTAAGAATTGGGCTCCCAGCTATCCTGAGTTTGACGGACCTGGTGTAGGCAGTGTTTGACTATTAGGCAATTTAACAAGCTTGGCAAAAATGGAGGTGTGAAAGTAAACTAATCTGATCACTATTTACTTCTTTTTGAAGGCTCTGTACGGGCAAAACTATAAAAAAAAATGCCCCTAAACGTGCCCCTTTTCATGGACAGACATAGCTTTCGGCTGTTAACGTTGTTTCGGTTGTTAACGTGCATTAAAATGATCCATATGCTCCAATGGCTCAGATGTCATAGCTATAGAAATGAATAAATAGTGAGTACGAATCTTTTGGCATATTTAGTCTTTAGTCTTCCCATATGCCCCACTTACTGAAAACTTTAGATCCCATGTAATGTCCAACTAATATCATTGTTTGAAGTGTAATATATCAATGGCGCTTTTCCCCATTGTGTAGTTAATGGATAAAACAATACATTTTACAATTAAATATACACAAATACTAAATCATTTTTCTCTGTCCCATCCCAACTATATTGGCCTCCAACATATGGCGGGGGCAACATGCACCTTTCATGAACGGACTGAAGAGAGCAGTCAAACGGGGGATGAGTACCTGGGAGAGTTTTGTATAATATATATGTGAAAGTCCGTCAGAGCCAGGTGCTTTATCACCTTTTATTAGAGATTTAATAGCAATCAAGATTGTCAGTTGTAATAGGTTGAGCTAAAGATTGTTCATCTTCCTCAGAGATTACTTTGGGGTTATTATCTTTAATATCGGCGCTGATTTTGTCCGGCACTTAATGCGGGGTGAATAACCAAGAGAAAATCTTCCCTCTACAGACAGAGGGAAACAAAATCCCCACTTGTATGCACTCTAACCTAGGGCAGTATTAATTCAAGGTATAAAGTCACGGGGGTAATTGAGAATGACACGCTAATGGTGATTGTCATAATAGTTGTGTCAATTAAAGAGGACTTAGTTTATTGTAACACAATGGTTACACGTCAGTTGAGGAAACATTGATAGTTCTGTCAAGTCCCTGAGTATGAGTGTCTTAGTATCGGTGTAGTGCGTATGTCGCCAAAAGTAATCCGTTGATGTAAAAGATTAGTTTAAAAGAATGGTATATTTATTCATATTAAACATAAAATAAAATGGGGAGTTCATTCTGCTTACATGCAGCAGGTTAAAAATACTATCCTAGTCGCAATCAAAATGTTCATTGGGCCAAGACACTCTGTTAACAATTGTAGCCAGGTGCAGCAGGTTGTTACACAGAACAGTAGGTGAGCTTCAGAACACTATGCAATCAATGCCAATTACAACAAATTGTTATCAACGAGAAGGGAAAAAGGTCCCAACTTAAAAGCACTCCAGCGCTCCTAGATATTATTGATAGAGATTAAAATTGTATAATGTTGTAGACAATTGTGTTGTGTGATCAATTTAAAAAAATAGCTTTTATTGAAAAAAATGTTTTTAAATAAAGGCAATAATGAACTCAAAGTGACAATATATAAACATAAAAAGGTAGCATAGATTGGATATCAGTCCGTAATTAGAGACATATCACAAAAAACATTGTGGAATGCTCAAAACACATAAGTAGCTCTCAGCATAGGAGATTATAAAATCCTTTGGGTATCAAAATATTGACATGATAATAGATCAAATCCCACGTAATCCCATGTAATCGAATCAAGCTGGAAACATCCCACTTGGCACTGTAGTAAGGAGTTCACACAATAAAGTGTCCAGACAATTGTACATCGATATAATATGATATCTTGAATGATATATGAGATATACCTGAAGGACTGACCTGTAGTGCAGCATCCTTGGGCAATGATCCAACGTCCTAGGGTACAGGAGTTCTTCAGTCTTTCATCAAGCGCAAAAACAGGTAAAAAAAAAAAAAAAAAGACACAGCACTACTTCCATGCAGAGTAAAAGAAGAAGATCAAAACGAGAGCGTTCCCATAGTGGAAAAAATATATACTAATTTATTGGATCATGAAAAACACACACAGGCAGGAGGCCCACACCTACGCGTTTCAAGCCTTAGCTCTTTATCAAGGTGGCCTATAAAGTAGCCAGTTGTTTGATACTTTGTATCTATATAGTATGCACACGACTACAGTAGTCCAAAAAAAGATGGTAATTGTTACCAAAGCAAAGGGAGTCCAATATAATAATGTTTGAGGATATACCTTAATGTATAGTACTGTAGGTGTTTTTCTAATCAAAAGTAGAATAGAGAATACTAGGGGTCTAATTCCCCTCCTTAAATAAGGCTCTTTAGTGTAGTTTAATACTATTTGTGTGTAGAATAAATGCAAATCCAGAATCCGGTGCTCAAAGACCACACAAACAAATAATACAGTGATAATAGTCCAGTTCAATCTTTACACATATATGCAGCAGCAGCGGAGTTCATGAGAGTCTATAAATGTATAGCGCAGCGTTGTATCCACACTGTGTGTAATCGTGAAGGTATGCGAGTATATATGCAAGCCAAACCCCACTCACAAAGGAGGGAGACAGTCGTGGGGTGTCCCGCAAGAGCAGAACTACCGACGCTGTCAGTCCACACCAGATATGGAGGGGGTAAGCAGGCAAAACATCTGGCTTAGAACTAAAGCACAATAATGTTAAAGAACTCACTGTTAAACTCCTCACGGTCCTCCGATGCGACGACTCCCGCCAGGCGGCTCCCAGGCTTGAATAGATGAAGGGAAAGATCCAAATAGCCGGTGCACAGCCAAAATAGCAAAGCTAGGACGTGGTGACCAAAAAGTTATTTATTGGTTAAAAACCATAAAGTAGTAGTCCTGGTAATCCTCTCACATGTTGTATCACACTGGAAGTGCCTTATCAAATATAGATAGATAAATAGATAGATAAGATAGAGCACTTCCAGTGTGAAACATGTTAGAGGATTTTTATGTTTTTTACCCAATAAATAATTTTGGTCACCACATGCTAGCTTTGCTATTTTGGCTACGCACCGGCTATTTCTATGTGGACCTTTCCCTAGTTTAATACTATGTTGCCCTATATCCACTGTTACACTATTTCCCGAGCGGTACTGTAAATATAGGGATCACACATGTTGACAGATCCCGTAGCAGGAGATGTAATACTCCCCAATTTCTAAGCAAATTATATATATATATATATATATATATATATATATATATATACACACATATATATATTTATATATATATATATACACACACACACATATATATATATATACATACACATTATATATATATATATATATATATATATATATATATATATATATATATATATATATATATATACACACATACATATATATATATATATACACACACACACACACACACACACACACACACACGCATATATATATTCTTAGACCACTCCTTTGTGGTTTATTATACTAGGTAACCAGATATAGTCACGTCTGCTATTACAATGTGACTCAGGCTGAGTAATTGAAATAAATCCATGTGCATTAGGTTTTCATAACCATGGGTGTATGCACGCTCCATCCGTTCTGCTATGGTCTATGCTTTAAAAACAGAATGTCAAACTGTGCAGGACGCATGTAAGCATCTAGTCGCTAGTTAGAGAGGGTGGTGTATCGGACCAGTTAGAGATCGCTCCCCCTAACTATGTCATCAGAAGTCTGAGCTCGCTTTGACGTACCTCTCCTACAACAAATTGTTACACAGTGTGATGATTAAACTGAGACCACTGTGCTAGTTGGAGATGGCCAATCACAGCAGTTACATACTTAGTCAGAGTGCTTTGATGCTCTCGAAGCAATGCGATTCATCAAAGTATTCCGAGGAGAGCTCAATAATTTGCAATGTAACTACCCAGTTATTAATGAAGGCTGCAGTAAACTCCCTCTGGGACAATTTGGTATGACAAAATATTCAAGATAAGAACACAATAGTACTTAAGAGTCGCTAGCAATTTCCTGAATAGAGCTACAATATGTTCAATATAATCTGAGAATTATTGAGATGTCCTCTGAGTATCTGCCCAGTTACTAATAAAGGCTTTTTATAAATTCCATGTAGGACAATTTCAGTATTTCAAACTGTTCAAAAAAAGAACACAATAATACTCAGTCACGTGAACAAGAGTACTACAATATGCTCAATAAAATTGTAAATAGACGGAAGCTGTACTCAGAAGACGTCTGGATTACATCACACAGCCTAAGAGCATTTCCAAAACGCCACATGAGGCGCCGTCTACTCCGAGTGCCTACTCGGAAGGACATCGCTGACTGTGTGACTGTGATGTCAACTGAGACTCCCGACGCGCGTTTCGCGTGTGAACACTTTTTCAAGGGAGTGTCAGGTATGCTGGTTACGGGGTCCTTTATACCTTCCCGATAGGGAAGTGGGGGAGTAATTATTAACCCCTTGTAGAACGGAGACACGTAAGGGAGATGATAAATACATGAATTTGGTAGAAGTGGCTGCCTTCTTGCTCAGTGCTAACCCTAAATGGGGAGTGTACGAAGTAATGTAAAATTAAACTGATAAACTAAACGACGTGTCACTTTAATTGGGGTGTGAGTGTTTCAGGATATATCACTTCAAGTAATATTCCACACAACATTCCACATTTTCGGATCTTGCGCAGCCTGTCTGCCCGCCCGCGGGGTCCACCTCCGCTCCGGCGCGTGGCTAGTGCACTCATCCAGCCTCCCCTCTGACACGCCCCAGTCTCCGCCCCCTTCCCGGTGATGGACAGGACCGACGTGTGAGTGACTGGCGCTCTGGTCTCTGCCCCCTCACCTCAGTGATGCGCTCGGCTCAGCGCACGCTCGGTCCCGCCTCCGTTCCTGATCAGGCCGCATCATAGGGCACACCTGTGTGCACCAGCAGCCTATAGGATTTGGTTTCCTGGTTCCGCCCTGGCTCTCCATTGGAGGATCTCCCTTCATATACCTTCTTGCTCCAGACACACATTGCTGAGCATAGTCTTGTGTGACACAGTGCCTTGCTGCATTCTGTTACTGTATCTCCTGCCTTGTCTGTTGATCCTGCTGCTGACTGACCCTGCTACATACCTTGGTCTCCGCACCTCTCTACTCCTGATATCATCCTACCTTGCACCATTCTCCAATCCTGAACTTGGGTACGTACCCCGACGATCAGCTACTCTCCAATCCTGATCCGGCAAGTACCCTCTAATACTCTCACATCTATAATCCTGACCTGGCTTGCATGACCAATCTACATTCTAGGTGCGCCCGCGTAGCTGTGGGTTGGCTTTACTCAATTCTCTACCTCAGCACCGCGGTCGCGCTTTGTTTGTGGTGAGCTACGAGTTACAGTAGTACTCTGTCTATGAGAAGCTGGTCTTGAGAAGCTGGTCTCCTAGTAAGCAGGGCCGCACATATTTCCCAGGGCCCAGGACTAGAGTTATGAACGGGGCCCCCCCCCCCATGTCGGCGGTCTTGCGAGCCCCCCCATTTCACACCTCGCGAGCCCCCTCTATTTCCCTCCCTCTTCGCATGTTTTTTTCTCCCCTCCGTCTCACCTCTCACTCTTCCCCCCTTCATCAATTACCCCACTCTCACTCAAACCCTGTACCCCGCCTCACATGTATCTCTACCCCGCCTCACATGTATTACTCCCTCTCTCGCTCCTCACACAATACACCCCACAAAATACATACCAAAAAACCTCAATCCCCCACATACCAAAATCCCCCATGCCGCAAATACATACAAAAAAAATCCTCACCCCCCAAAATATATACAACTCCCCCAAATCCATATATAAAAAAAACCCAATCCATATAAAAAAAATCACATTACATACAAAATCATCCCAATACATATAACCACCCCCCCCCCCAAAACTGATATAACCCCCCCCTCCCCAATACATTTAAACCCTTACATTGCGGTTGGTTTCAGGTGTCAGGCCTCTTGCTGGGCCCACAGGCTGTGGGGGGGCCCTCTCGTTGCCATTGGGCCCCAGTTCTCCCCTAGCTGCAGGACTCTCTCTCACTACTCACTAACGGCCCCACACCGGGCTGCTAGCATACACCGAGCTACTGACGTCAGCACGCGCCGGGCCTCTCTCTCATGCCGGCGTGCGCCGTAAGCCAACCCAGCTTACTTCCGGCACACGCTGACGTTAGGGGGTTCAGCGCATGCTAGCAGCCTGGCGTGGGACAGTTAGGCCTCGGATATAGTACAGGCGTCACTCGCGCCTGTACTAGAAGCGATCCATGGCCTGTAGGATTGCGCGATGTGGGCATGGCGAGGGCGTGCTCATTATGTCACATGAGCGGTTTGCCCTCATTGGCTGAACCGCCCGCGCACATGACCCAGCCGTTGCATGGCACAATCAAAAAATTTTGTCTCGCGAAGTAACAGCTGCCCCGTCGCTCTCATGCACATGCGATCTATGGCCATGCGCATTGCTTTACAGCCTTTTGTTTTAGGCGTGCATGATGTCGCTCGCACGGTCGTTCATACTATGGACGCAGGCTTAGTGAGTAGGGAGGTTCGCAGCTGGGGGATAGCCGTGGCCCGGTGGCAACTAAACTGGGCCCGGACGCTTGTCCCGGTTCTCTCCCCGTTGGCGGCCCCGCTAGTAAGGACTGTATGCATTCCTCGATGTCCACGGAGTTCACAAATTCAGGTAGGTTGCAAATGCGCAGATTGTTTCTGTGGGAACAATTTTTGTCGTCTTCAATACTATCCTTTATTAAGGAGACGTCCATCATCTCAGCGGAGACATGTTGAAAGTGAACCACTTCCTACACTTTCCACCTCATCGGTTCTGTCGCCTTAGGTCGAACACCTCCCATTTAATTCCTGCAATAGATTTTTGGAATTCCTCTGGAAACGTATTCTTAATTTCAGATCATTTTTGAGATCTCCTTTCATGACCGGAGCTAAATCTTCATCATCTGAGCTTAGTTTGGGTTCGGTCTCAGCACGCAGAGAGCCGCCATTTTTAGAGTGAGGCTTGCGATGCGCTTTTCTTCTGAAGAACTGGGAAACCTCGTGTGAGGATCAGATGCAGGCTCCGCCCCCGTCAAGTTCCACTCGCCTGATTGGTTCTTGCTTCTCTCCTGCCTGCTGGATTAATGCTGCAACTGATTCGCCAGTCCTGCAATTAGGCTCAGCCTCTTCTACCAGGAAGTTGGCTAAGCATAAACCTTGTGACTTTGCTGGTCGCAAGCACCCTGACTTCACTCAACTTGCCTCGTTTACCTTGGGACTTCACTGCTGACTCCAACCCTCGACCTCGGCTTCCCTATAACTACCCTGCTCTCTCCAATCCTCGACCACGGCTTCCCTACAACTACCCTGCTCTCTCCAATCCTCGACCACGGCTTCCCTACAACTACCCTGCTCTCTCCAGTGCTCAACCACGGTTTGCCTTCAAAGATTCTACATTCTCCTACCCTGACCCGGCTATCCGCGACTACGAACCTGCTGTAAGGTCCCGCTCTGCAGGGACTCCCGCTCTCGGCGCCCCCTTACCTGGTTCTTCCGCTGCCCCGAATCCCCGGCGGCGTTCCTCTGCCGTCAGCGTCACCCCCGCGGCTGCTCCCTCAATTCCGGGTCGCGCGCGTCATCCTTACAGGCGTGCGGACCCAAGCCTCTCTTACCTGGCGTCCGGAGCCTGGTCCCGTCTCCTCCGTTCAGGCATGCGCACTAGCGTGCTCTCCAGCCCCAGCTCAACCGGGTCTGCCCCCAGGCTTCTCTCTCCTATCAGGGTTAACCCCTGGACCGCACCTCCGCTCCTCCCTTTCCCCCGATAGGTCCCAGCCCACTATTTAGTTTGTTCTCACCATTCACTCAGTGCTCTGCATAGCTACTGTACCTTGGTGCTGTCTGCTTCTGCTTGGCTCTCTTGTTTTTCAGTCCCTGTTCTTGTCCCTGGATTCTCAGCTGACCTCCCTGGATTTCGACCTTGGCTTTGGACTTGACCACGCTTCTCTCTGGACCCCTCGGATTTGGCTATTGGACTCTACCTCGCTGTCTTCTATACCCCTTGGACTCGGCAAACGGACCCTCTATGACGCAGCTCTCTCCTCTCCTCGACCCAGGCGTACGGACACTCTACCACGCTCCCCCCTCTACTCCTGGACCATTGGCTTATGGACTTAACCCTTCTACGTCGGATTTGGCAAGTACCGAACTATTCTTATTTTTGTTCCCTGGACCAGCAACGCTACTTCCACACTCCGGCCGTGCCCCCGTTTACTGCTAGGTGTGTGGTATTTGTCCTTTCCACCTCAGTCCCGGGGTCTCGTCTGGCTTGTGGGCAGGCCGAGCGTTACACCTGCATACCGAACGTGACCTCGCACCTCTAGGTCTGTGTTTCCTAATCCCACCTCAGCCTTGTGGTCCTGTCTGGTTTGTGGTGAGCATCTGTTACACCTCGAGAGGCACTTTCGGCTTCATGGAGAGGATTTCACATGTATGTATGTATAGCTTTATTTATATAGCGTCATTAATGTACACAGCACTTCACAGCAGTAATACACGACATAATAATATAAATAACAAATAATACATAATGGGGAGAAGCGCTTCAGACATAAAAGTAACATTTAGGAAAAGGAGTCCCTGCCCCGAAGAGCTTACAATCTAATTGGTACTTAGGAAGAACATACAGTAGGAAGACGTTCTGGTAAGTGTGTCTGCAAGGGGCCAAGGTCGATGTACGAGGTGTAAAGTATCAGCCAATTAGCTACTCATATGCTTCGTTAAGGAGGTGGGTTTTAAGATAGGTCTTAAAGGTGGATAGAGAGGGTACTAGTCAGATATTGAGGGGAAGGGCATTCCAGATGTGTGGGTCAGTCACTTAACCCCCATCTGATAAGATAGTTTTGGAAAAGTGGTTTAGAGCGTGGTTAGTTCCCGCAGTCGCAGAGCTTCTCGGTCAAGCAGCCATCATAGATGGTGCAGTGCATGGTCCCCGATAATTATTACATCTGCACACGTGGTCCTGCAGGACTGTTTTGTTATTTCTTTAAAGCGACACTGATTTTCATTGATTATCTGTGGGAGAAAGATGTTTGAAAGTTTGCATTGCTTACCAAATACATACATTACAATGGGAACCATTTGTCATAATGAAGAACCACAAATCTCTTCAATCTGCCACAAGAATTCTTCAGCAATTCCTGCAAAGCAGCAGCAATGCCGCCTTAATGCATGGCCGCTTTAAACAATGATATTTCTTTTTTTTTTTTTAAAGGATGTGCAAGTTATCTTCTCCACTACACTGCATATGAAAGGTAGGGGCACAGGCAGGCATTAATGAATAAAAGTGTCACTAACTAACTGCACTAATTAATACAGCTTTAATAAGGGAATGCGGCAGTAAAAACATGCAGCCAAAAAGATTCCCCATGATGTGGTAATCACTATTTGGGGTACTTGAATTCAGTTGCCATGAGTTCAAAACACGAAAATAGCCCTGGTTAATTTTACAGTCTGCATAATCTAAGGCAGTCAGGGGAGAACTTAAAGCAAACTGAAATTGCATAGCATAAAATATTTACAGCATGGTATTGCTTTAGTGATTGCTGTATTATAGTTTTTTTTCTTTCCTGTGTATGCTCTGTATCAGACGTTATCTGTACCCTCTCCTTCTCCCCATCACTGAAAGGGTTCGCCCACGTAGCAAATAGGGTCTAGAGATGAAATAGCCAGACTAGGTGGGTCAAGTGGTTCTTGTCTGCTATCAAATTGTTCCAATGTTCATTCTCCACACCCAGTGGCCAAAGTAGCTTAAAAATGTAGCGGGCATGTGTTTAACTAAAAAAAGTTCTACATGTATGAAACATTGGGACAAAGATCTTTAGTCATATTTTAGACAGGTTTAGGCCACAGGTGACCAATAAATGGGCACAAATTTTTTGTTAGGCCACTGTCCTACTGCCCCCCTACATCCACTCTTCCCCCTCATCTCACACACCCCTCCACCTCTTTCTCTTCTATCTCCTCCCTCACTGTCCCCCCTCCTCTCTCTTACACTCACACCCCCCTCCTCACACTCAATCCCACTCAATTCATCTCTCCCGCAATTCCCCTCCCCTACACTCTCAATAACCTGCCCCACCCCCAGGGTACTTTTTAGAATTGTGCTGCCCATAGGCACTTTTCGCCCCCCCCCCCCCCCCGGGCCTCCTCCTCTTGCAGTGTCCCGATCTCACGATCGCCATGTGACGTCACGTTGGCATGGTAACGCGTCGTCAAATCAAAATCTTCCGGCTTTGTAGCCGGGGCAAAAAAATCTGCACCAGATTTATCAAAGAAAAAGGTTCCATAGGAAACAATTGGAATGTTTCTCTTGGTACACTGGGTGCGGCCTTTTTGCTCCAGTTCTGAGAGACTTGGATATACAACCCCCACTGTCTACTTGGGATAGCTCACTGTGTACGGTAGGGTTCTCTGTGTTGGACTTTGGTGCCTTTCCCTTGGTTTAGCCCTCTTTGGCAGCCTTTTATAGTTGGATCATTTCTTCTCTGCAGGATGATTTTTCTCTATGGAGGTGATTATTCTGGACCCAGGGTCACGTATAGAGTGTGAATAGACCCAGATAGCTTTAACTCATGTCTTCCCTCTTCCAAAGCATCACAAGTCCTTATTGTCTTTCTTAACTTTATTGCAGAAGTGGAAACCATACTGGTACTTGTAGGTGTAGTGTGAGTAGAGAGGGCTTCTCTGTCTGGATGCTTGCCTGAGGTTAGACTACGGTAAAACAGAAAGGCCTTGCCGGGGTAGTTAGCAGGCAGGTACTGTACTCACTGTCCTGGCTGGAAAAGGAAGTGAGGATCAAGGGTCACACTAGAAGTGATATGGGACTAACTAACTGTCAGCAAGACAGGGGGGAGGGCAGAATAGCCCATTCTCAGTTCAGGAGAATAGGAGGTTGCTAGGGCAACCAACACTAACTAGGGCTGTGTAAACAACATATGTATCGATAATGTTGCCTTTCACATGCAGCTAGCTGCTAGGACAGGGAAAAGAACAGGCCGCTAAACTAGGGAGACATGGATCCTATGAGCTGCAAAGGGAGACAGAAAATATGAAATCCTGTTCCAGGACAGTGATCTTTTGGGTATTTAATACTCCCTCCAAGGTAATTATCCAACCTGCTCAGGGTGGCTCTGTGTATGTATGTATATATATGTACAGCATGTATGTATATATTTATATATATAGCGCCATCCATGTACATAGCCGTTTACAATACACGTAACATAATATTATAACACATCACGGGGATAAGACAGACCAATAGGAAAAGGAGTCCCTGTCCTGAAGACCTTACAATCTAAGTGGTAAGTGGTGAAAACTTACAGAGACAGTAGGAGGGCATTCTGGTAAGTGTGTCTGCAAGGGGCCAAAGTCAGTGCATATGAGATGTATAGTATCAGCCAGCGGAGCTGCCCATATGCTTCATTAAAGAGGTGGGTTTTAAGAAAGGTCCTAAAAGGTGGAGAGAGAGGGTGCCAGTCGGATCGGCGTGGGGCAGTGAGTTTGGGGTTTTAAGTGCTTTAGATACCAAAAGGGGTAGACAGAAGACATCCTTGCGCAGACGCAAGAGTCAGGCAGGTGTATAGCGAAATTAAGAAGCATTTTGTAAGAAATACGGGATTTACTAGGAAGCCAGGAGAGGGCTTTCAGCAGAAGAGACGCCGAGACAGATTTAGGAGTAAAGTGATTCTAGCAGCAGCGTTTAGAATAGATTGTAGGGGAGACAGGTGAGAGGCAGGAAGGCCGGACAGTAGGTTACAATAGTCGAGACGGGAGAGAATTAGGGCGTACGTTAAAGTTTTAGCTGTAGAGCGGCAGAGGAAAGGGCGTATCTTTGCAATGTTACGGAGGAAACATTTATCCTTGTATACTTGGGGGGTAGGGGGAGGAGCGATATACTAAACCCTGTTAGGGCATTTAACAGGAGATTAACCTCAGTACACGTCATGTTAATGCTAACAAGCTTTATATTAAAGTCGGTAAGGTAACGTGAACTTAGTTTAACGTTAAGTTTAAAGTATAGTGTTAATATAAATTACTGAACATTATATGCTAATTATCCGTTATAAGCATACCCTATTCACCCAATTTAGTCATAGCTACAGTTATTACAAAGTGAATAATTACAGCAGTAGATGAGAGTTCATTCAATTAACATTGATCTATTTTGGAATATATTAACCCTTTGGCAGCCCAAGTGGCCTGGTAGCCATGGGTTACAAAGGGGTTAGTTATATACACCTCAAATTACACTAACTACACCACTTGCATACAAAAAGAGGCTAATAAAGTGTTTCTTGGAATGGTCTTACTAACCAATATGTTACCTAACGAGTTAACCCCTTAACACCTTTCTCCCGGTGGCTTCATTCTCCTCAGCAGGGTACCTACCACCATTACTGACCCCATAGGAATAGCGAACAGCCCTATTAGAGAAAACATCTCTATCGATCAAGGGGTTTATTACTGTACATTGTATTGTATGTCTTTATTTATATAGCGCCATTAATGTACATAGCGCTTCACAGTAGTAATACATGTGGTAATCAAATAAATTACAGATACATAAGTAGAATGTGAGAGTAGAATTACAAAGACACAAACCAAGCGCATGTCAGCTCAATTTCCGTGAAGAGGTGCTCTAATAGGAACACGTTCTTCCCTCTCCCACATCGATGGTCTGACCAATGACCAGCGTCCCTCCTCATGAAGCAGATGACACAAAAGGTGTAGAGAGGCATACGAAGCAGATATGCTTTGACGTTAGCACCAGTGAGGATTATTCCTTGGCCTACTGTATATACAAATCCAATGGCATCCAGCGTGATCGAAGCCCAATCTTCAATCTAGATTTAAGACACGATTCCTCACTTGCTTGTAAAATAACCATCATTCACTATTTGTAAAAAAAAAAAAAACACCTTTTCTTTTCCTCTTCTTATCCAACGCCATATCCTCAAGCATCCTCCCTCAACCGGCGATAAATGTTGTTATACGAGGGTGCAGCCCTTATATAGGGCCTGGCATGGTTGCATCCAGAGAGGTTATGGACCATGTGTAAAATCAACCGATCCATTTGGTTGTGTTAACACGTGGTCCCCGTGTTTTGAAATGACGTCACAGATTTTACCCAAATGA